>NC_081415.1:65557188-65860688 GCF_030272615.1 Cryptomeria japonica | reverse complement strand
CTTGGTGGAAGGATTAGAAGTCATATGTCAATATACTCTTACAATTACAGTTTTAAGAAAGGGTATGTGGTTCTTTCCTCACCTACCCATGTAATTCAAATTTTGAATAAAATATAGTCTTTTCAATCCCCCAATTACATATGGGTGAGAAAATTTTGAACAATTTTGGGGGCTATTATGAAGTCTAAAATTACCCAATTTTCCTTGTGTTTGCTTCACCACAATTGGCACTTGTTTTCTATATCTTAGTGTTTCCAATCCAAGATGTCCTTTTTGTGGGGAGCCTAAAACCCTTCTCCACCATTTCTAGTATTATTTTTGCACTCAACATGTACTACTTTTTCCAAGCTTTAAGGACTAAATTTATCACTTGGCACAATGTGATTTCAAAAGATGACCATATCTCCCATTTATTTTTCCACCACTTGTGGCATGATTTTAGATTTAAAATCTTTTCTAAATTTGTAAAAATAGAAATTCTTCTATTTTTCAAATTCTACTATGGACATTAAGTTTTCTATTTGCTTCAAATCACTAGTGATGTCTAATGTCCTCATGCAAATCCAAGTTCAAGCTAGCAAGGTTTTATTGGAGCTTCATCATCTCCAAACTTTGCTAGACCATTAGGGAAGTGCACCTTGCACAATGGCTAGGGTGTCAAATTCACCTTACCATACTAGATTGTCCCAATAGGACATGAGGCACAACCACCTAAAGTACTCAAACCACCAGTATGGAAACCATTGTAAAACCACCTCCACCACTACCTATAAGACATCAATTTGGTTGGACCCTTTCTCCTCCTCGACCTTCTAGTTGCCAAGGTGGGTGGTCCACACCTCCACATTCTCTCAACAACATGGGCGAGCTCCTCTTGAAGTTAGCAAAACTTCCCTCAAATTATGATTTCTAACTCTTTACCTAGATCTATTCATAATCAAATGTAGGCATTTCGTGAGGATGAAATGGTTGCTAATGATGGGTAGGAACTGGTGGATGGTGGTAGAGAGTTGCCAGTGGTAGGTGGGATAACCATAACAAGAAAGACTTCTCTCATAATATTGGTATTTCCCTTACTACTTAATGTTGTTGTGTTTCATTTCTGGTGTTAATTTGGTAACTCGACATTTATTTCACTTGTAGGATGGTGGAATTTCATTTTGTGGTATTTTTCCCTTTTAGGGACTGCATATTTTTGTTTTTGGGTCATGATTCCTTGCCATCCATTTTTTTGAGGATTTGGTTGCATGCAACACAATAATTTTAATATGTGGTCTTTTCTTTAGAAAGAAAAAAAGAAAGTACTTGTACAATTTATATAGTTTGTAGAACATAACAAGATGAAGTGGTCATCCACATCATGACACATTGTATTTACAACCAATTTGCAATAAAAAAATAGTATTAGTAACAAAAAATAAAGGTGGTATCAAATGGTCAATAGGCACAAATATTTATAATATTATCAGTTAACCATTGCACATTATTTTAGCAAAATATTCGTGTAATACTTAATTGACAGAGTAATAAACATTTTTGTCTATTAACTATTTGATAGCATGTTTAGGTGCTATTACTATTTTTTTAAATGCATTATTCTTAGAAATCAAAGGAAATTATAGATTTGTATATATTTTTGCTATACATATTACTAGATACATAATTACTTCTTGAATGCATCTAAACTTTTAATACTTGTTTATTAGCACAATTTATTATTATACAATTAGAATGTGTTGTGTCCAATAGAAATATTGACCAAGACATTCAAATAAAAAACATTAAATGTATCATGAGAACATGAAAACACGTGAATGCCATGATTTTACCCTATACGAGATTATATTAACAAACCATATAATATTTAGTTGTGTGACATAAAATCATTTTTTTTTAAACACGGTTATTATTACATGCTCTCAATTGTTTAAGATAATTTTTTAGCATAAATATGTAGACCATTGCATACTTTTCTAACATCATGTTGATTTATCACAACCAATCACAAGTAAAACAAACATGTATTAGATGTTTCTTTTAAAGGTTAGTCTAGAGACAAGGACATCAAAATACTCTTCATTTTTTCTATTGTTAACATAATTTGTATTTTTATCTTAAAGTACATTTCAAATAAGAATGGTGGTGATGTTATCAATGACAAAAAAATTAACCCTATAGATAGCAGTGTATGAAACTAGCCCTCTTTACATCACTAATATTTAATGTGGTACTTTCCAATGCCAACCCTTGCACCTTGTGTCTGTTTGAATATCATTCCATCTTGATGGGGATTCACATACAATTACTCAAATCCATCATGAAATGTTTGATTGCACAATCAATGTTTTTAAATACCATACATGTAATAGCACGCCACACAAACATGTGTTAAGTTGGCCTATAACAAATAGTGAAAGGGGCAATAAGTTTAAATTTTAATTTAAATATTTGAAATTTGGGGATCATTTCCATGCTTCTATGGATTAACCACAATCAATCCTAAGTCATTCTCATAAGTGATTTTCAAGGATAAAATGTCAATTTCAAGGTAAGCAATAAATATACAAGAATTATATGATTGGGGGTGAAATAGAGAAGTATAAGGTTACATAAGTATGGATTTGGAAGGAAACAAATAGTTTGAACATTCTAGAGAGGCAATGCACGTTGTAAAACAAATTACTTTTAGAAAGTAAAAAAATTATAATAGAAGGGCAAGATAATATTTAATGGAGCTATGCAAAATCAAGCAACTACTTAGAAAATTTGGGATATGTGGTGGGAGATATCTCCAAGTGAAAGAATCATTAGCTGATTCACCTTTTTTTTAAATGTCTTCCTTCCCGATCAGTTGATGATGCTTTTAATTTTTAAATGTCTTCCTTCCCGTCACCGGCTCTATTTTGTCGTTGCTTTTTGTGCAAGGGCAAGTTGTATGAATTGCATTAAATGGAGGATATGCCGAGAATGCATATGTTGTAACATTCACCTAAATGCAACTGGCACGTGTTTGCTACAGGCTCGCACAGGGCAAATTATCCAAATATTTAGGTGTTTAGTTAGGAATTTAATTCACTTTTTTAATATTTTAAAAATTAAAAATTCTAATTAATTAATTATTTTGTCATATTTTCCTTGCCACTTGTTCCAGGTGTGACATTTGGAAGATGTCCATGTCATATTTAGGCTCATGTAGGGTTCCTTAAGAGGGAACTTTCTCTTAGTTTGGGTTTGGTGATTTTATTTTTTCTTATTGGAGTTTGGTTCATGATTGTCAATTTTTATCATATTTGATTTTCTCATGTTTATGTTTGAGTATTTGTCTCTTAATTTTCTTTGATGAAGTAAATAGAAATTTTAAAAGTTGTATGCAACAATAAATAAAATCGAAATTCTATTATAAGAATATAATAAATTACACATAAGAAAAAAGTTGTGGATCAACTATTAAGAAAAGGATGAGTTTGACCTTGAGTTCTAATTCGAGACTTCTCTTTTTCTTTTTTATTCTTGGTTATAGATAAAAAAAAAATTCTAGGGGAAGAGCACTAATAGATGACATAGTTCCAATAACCGTCACCTAATTGTCATGTTGACCCCCCAATGTTGTCATAGTGAAAACACCATTAATAAATTTGTTTTGTACTAATAGCCTATCATTTTTTGTAATTTTTAGTTCATAATTGGCCCATTTGTGCACCACTATTGGAACATTTGTGCACCACTATTGGGACATTTGTCAACAAGTACTAGCGATTTTGAGTTAACAGTTACTAGAACATCTTTAGTTAGGTATCAAGTGACACTTTGAAATGTGTACTTTTTGACCTTTGTGCGGATAACTGATTCCATAGCGTGCATCACTACTACCCAAAAGCCAGATCAATAGCTATAAGCAGTTAAGTCGTATACGAAGACAACTAAAAAAATAAAATCAAAATCCGATGTACCGTTTAGGATTTGTGGGTGCGCGAAGTTAGCTATGACGGCTACTAGTGCTCTTCCCCTATATGATGGACCTAAGACCCTTTTTTGTATAATTTGTTTTCAGAAAAAAATACATAGGAGAATACAAAATAGAAATTTTATTGATGAAACTATCGTAAATTAATAAAGTGAATGCTCTATCTAGATGTTACCTCCTCAAAGTGGTGCTATGAAAATAATCAAAGCATTTTATTTCTCTTGTTTTGGTAATATTTTTTATGTTGAATATATTTTATCTTGTAGGATCATTACAAGTGGCATACAAGCTCTTTTTAGGGCAAATGCCTATGTGTAGTTTTATTAATTTAGAGGATTCTAAGATATCCATAATATGCTTTCACCTATCATTAGAGATTTCTTTATGGTTAGAAACCAATTATAACTATAGTTGAACTAATCTATTGCCCATGTTTTTCCTAAAAAAGCCCCTTGCATGTACAATATTTGATCTTTTTGGGTTAGAAACCCAATGATGAGGGTTTTCAAATATCCTTATAAGAGTTTTGCTTCTTGGCTAAGATAGATTTCCCATTAACGTATAATAAAGTGATGATTAATTTAGCTCTAATATTTAGGCTCATATAGAATTTACTAAAGGCTCACTACTAGAACTCTGCCACCAAATGAACTAACTACTCTCAAGTGTAAAAAAAACCAAACTTCCACTACTATAACAAGTTTTAAGTACCTGGATTATGGTGACCCTCCTTCTACCCTTAAATTAGGGTTTCTTTTAAATCTGGTATGCAATTAACTAGTTTGTTGAGCAAGGTTGGTTGATATTTTACAGTTATCAATTCCTTAGGATCAAAGTCTCTCTGCTGTATTTTTTTCCTTGAAGAAACAAACCTTTTAGTGGTTTCAATGGTTGAACAAGACTTTACAATATCTCACTTAGTTTGAATTTGACAAGGAAGCCTTATTTCACTTTGGCCCTAATTCAAGTAATGACTTTGTTGGTCCCCTTACTAAACTATGTCGAACACATTTTATCTAAAAATATCAAAGTGAGTTTGAGAAATTGGAAAACTATATTGTTGGCTTGGGATAACAATTTTTTGTAGTCTAGAAATATTAAAGCGAGTTTGAGATACAAATTTCTTTAAAAGAACTCGTTTAATTGGTTGGGAGAAATCGGGAAGTGTCAACACAGGGCAAGTGCTCATTACCTGTTTAAGTCTATCAAATACCTCCTGTGCTTCCCTAGTCCATCTGAAAGCCCCTTTCCGGGTGAGATTTGTCAAGGGTGCTACAAGCTGAGAGTAACCCCTTACAAACCTCCTGTAATAAGCACATAAACCAAGGAAACCACACAACTCTGAAATATTCTTGGGAGGTGGCCAATCAATAATAGCTTGGATCTTTTCCTAATGGACTTTGACTCCATCAACTCCTATCACATGACCCAAGTATAAAATCTCAGTAAGCCCAAATTCACATTTGGACATCTTAGCATACAAGGACTGAAATTCCATAATATTCAACACCTCATCTAAGTGCTTCAGATGTTCCTCCCATGATCTACTGTAAATCAATATATCATCAAAGAATACCAACACACACTTACACAAATGCTTATTAAATATGTGGTTCATACATGAGTGAAATGTAGCAGGGGCGTTAGTCAGGCCGAAAGGCATCACTAAGAACTCATAATGACCATAATGGCATCTGAAGCCTATTTTGTGAACATCTGACTCTCCCACCTTAATCTAGTGATACCCTGATTGAAGATCAATCTTCGAAAAATAAACTGAACCATGAAGCTCATCCAACAACTCATCTATGCGTGGAATGGGATATTGAATCTTAATGGTTTTCTTATTAAGTGCACGGTAGTCAATACACATGTGTAAGGTCCCATCCTTCTTCTTCACCTACACAACTGAAGAAGCAAAGGGACTAGAGCTTGGTCTAATGAATCCCATGTCCAAGAGTTCTATGATGGTCTTCTCAATCTCATCTCTGTAGGCCTTAGGATGGCGGTAAGGAGTGGTCATGACTCGTTTTGCTCCATCCTCTAATTCTATCACATGCTCAAAGCATCTCTCAGGCGGTACTCTATGTTAGGGTTTCAAGCAGATCCGAAGCAAATATGAACTAACAATTATATGCAGATTTAAATACAAAAGATAAAGAAATAAAACAGGACACAGATAACACAGAGATTTAACGTGGTTCACCCAGAATGGGTTACGTCCACCATACACAGCCGTCCAATCTTTCTTATTATCCAGCAAAAATAGTACATCAACCTTACAATGCCTTAAGCATCCCAGCCACTTATAACATGCATTTTTAGGGCAACAAACAAAGTCGACCTTTTTAGGGTTTTATTACAATGTCGGTTTTCATCAACAAAAAACGGCAAAATTTTTTTTCTTGGGGGCTGCCGCCCCCGAACCCCCGCTTTCTCGGGGGCTGCTGCCCCCGAACCCCTGCCCGAGGCCCGGCACGGACCCGGACCCCGGCGAGGATACCTGCTGAGTGTACAGTACTTTGCTGATCAGTCGCCATATTTCAACAATCTCCCACTTGGAGACTGATCAGGCTCCACACCGAACAATCTCCCACTTGGAGACTGATACTACACGACACCACTGTACATGCAACATCCGCTGGATAAAACACTAGGACTTGACTGGTATAAATTCCACAATTATTAATCAAGAAGACCAACAGAAACTGATGAAGAAATCAACTTCTCCTGTGGAACTGCCTTTGTGAACATATCGGCAGGATTCTCACTTGTGTGAATCTTCTCAAGCCGTAACTGACCCTCCTCCAAAATAGTCCGGATGAAGTGGTACCTGAGCTGAATGTGCTTTGTCCTTGAATGAAAAACAGAGTTCTTCGCAAGATGAATGGCACTCTGGCTATCAGTATACAATGGGCTATCCTCTTGTGTCTGACCCAATTCCTTCAGAAAAACATTGCAACCAAATCATCTCTTTGCTGGCTTCTGTAGCAGCAACATACTCAGCTTTAGTGGTTGAAAGTGCAACAACCTTTTGCAGCCTAGAAATCCAACTGACTGCAGTTCCCCCTATAGTAAAAACATACCCTGTAGTACTCCTCCGTGAATCAATATCACCTGCCAGATCAGAGTCAACAAATCCACTTACAGCAGCATTAGATCCTTTGAAACATAATGCCTTCGTAGTAGTTCCTTTCAAATACCGAAGAATCCATTTCACAGCATTCCAATGTTCCATACCCGGATTACTCATAAACCCGCTCACAACTCCCACTGCATGTGCAATATCTGGCCTTGTGCATACCATTGCATACATCAGACTGCCAACAGCTGATGAATACGGGATGTTAGACATTTTATTAACCTCTTCCTGTGCCTTTGGACACATCTCCTTAGTCAATTTGAAATGACTAGCCAAAGGTGTACTAACTGCTTTTGCATCCTGCATGTTAAATCTTTTCAACACCTTCTTTATATACTCACTTTGGGACAAATTCAAGGTTCTATTTTTCCTGTCCCGTGTAATCCTCATACCGAGAATTTGCTTAGCTGCACCCAAATCCTTCATAGCAAATGACTTGGCTAATTTTTGTTTAAGATCATTTATATGTTGCATGTTAGACCCAGCAACAAGCATGTCATCAACATAAAGCAACAGGATAATATAACTGCCATTATCAAATCTCTTAAAATATACACAATGATCAGAATGACATCTATGATAACCGTGTTCAGCCATGAAACTATCAAATTTTAAATACCATTGTCGGGGTGCTTGCTTTAGGCCATACAGACTTTTCTTCAACCTGCACACCAAGTTCTCCTTACCTTTGACCTCATATCCCTGTGGTTGCAACATGTAAATTTCCTCCTCCAAATCTCCATGGAGAAAAGCTGTTTTGACATCTAATTGTTCAAGATGTAAATCATCTGCAGCCACAAGACTAAGTACAGTTCTAATTGAAGTCATTTTTACAACTGGAGAAAATATTTCATCATAATCTATACCCTTTTTCTGTGCAAAACCTTTTACCACAAGTCTGGCCTTATATATTTTCTGACCTCCTTCCTCCTCCTTCAGCCGATAAACCCATTTGTTAGGCAAGGCTCTTTTTTCTGCAGGTAAAGGGACTAAGTCCCAAGTCTTATTTTTCATCAAGGAGTCCATCTCCTCTTTCATGCCTAGTTGCCACTGTTGTTTGGCATCCACCTGCATTGCTTCTTCATATTCTTCTGGTTCACCAGAATCTGTTAATAAAATAGAATACAAAGAAGGAGAAAATCTTTTAGGGGGTCTACTTGTCCTCGTAGAACGTCTAACACTTGCAGGAGTTTGTGGGACAATCTGTTGTTGCTGAGCATCAGGTACCTGTGGCATTTCATTTTCAGGAATCTCATCCAACACCACATATTCTTGTTTGTCCTGTTCATGCTTCTTTTCCTGCATCTGTTCTTTATACATAACCTTCTCATTGAATATAACATCTCTACTTCTAATTATTTTCTTATTTTCAAAATCCCATAACCGATAGCCATATTCATCTATCCCATATCCAATGAAGGTACATTTCTGAGATTTAGCATCAAGCTTGGTTCTGTTTTCTTTATCAACATGGACAAAAGCTTCGCAACCAAAAGTTTTTAGAAAAGAATAATTTACCTTTTTACCAGTCCATGCCTCCTCTAGAATACCACCATCCAAAGGGGTTGAAGGTCCTCTATTTATCAAATAGACAGCAGTATGTACAGCATCTGCCCAAAAATGTAAGGGCAATCCAGCATGCAATCTCATGCTCCTCGCACGTTCCATGATGGTCCTATTCATTCTCTCTGACACACCATTTTCCTGTGGAGTTCCTGGAACTGTCTTTTGCTTTCGAATCCCATTTAAGGAACAGTAATCTTCAAATGCTTTGCTGCAATACTCACCTCCATTATCCGATCTGAGACACTTCAACTTTTTTCCTGTCTCATTCTCAACCAAAGCTTTCCATTTCTTAAAAGTTTCAAAAACATCTGATTTTTGTTTTAGGAAATATACCCATGTTTTTCTGGTTGAGTCATCAATAAAAATAACATAATAACAACAGCCACCAAGAGATGATACCTGAGCCAGTCCCCATACATCTGAATGTACAAGCTCTAACTTCTCACTCTTCTTCTCTTTCCCAACCTTGAGAAATCTGACTCTTTTCTGTTTACCATAAACACAGTTTTCACAGAACTCTAAATCAATCTTCTTTAGTCCTGGCAATAGATTTTTGGAGTGAAGAATTTTCATCCCTTTCTCACTCATGTGCCCAAGCCTATGGTGCCACATTATCGAATCTGTTCTTGCAACATTTATTGTTGTTGTCCCTGCAGTAACTTTATCTGTAGCAGCTAAGGTAGAGTAAGTGTTACCAGTACACAGATATAATGTGCCTACCTTCGCACCTTTAGCTACTACTAACGATCCTTTAGTGACCTTCCACATACTGTCTGAGAAGGTAACTATGCAACCTTCACTACCTAGTTGCCCTACAGAAATTAAATTTCTTCTTAAATTAGGAACATGTCTTACCTCCTGCAGAAACCAGTCATTACCATTCTGCAACTTGATCTTGATCTTTATCTTTCCTTTTCCAACAATTTGATAGGGCTCATCATCACCCAAATATACCTGTCCAAAATCACCTTGAACATAATCTAGAAAATATTTTCTATGGGGTGTAGCATGAAATGAAGCCCCAGAATCTATTACCCAGGAATCATTAACATTATCCAAACATAAGATTAAAGCATCTTGTAGAGTATTACTTGCAATATTAGCTTCCTTACTGTCATTTTCATTTTTGTCTCCTTCTTTGTTTTTTCGAGACCAACAGTCTGTCTTTAGATGACCAGGCTTTCCGCAGTACTAGCAAATTTCTTTCCTCTAGATTGAGAGCGTCCTTTCTTTGACTTCCCTCGTGACTTCTCATTCCCAGGGCCTTTTCCTCTTTCCTTTGATCTTCCTCTGTTCTCCACATTCAAAACACTACCTGATGATGTTGGAGTCTCACCTGTGCTTTTCCTTCGCATTTCCTCGCTTAGGATAACACCAACAATATCATCAAATACCAAAGTATTTTTACCAGAGACAGAGTTACTTACAGCCATAACCAAGCTATTCTAGCTTTCTGGCAAAGAACATAAAATCAAGAGAGCCCTAACCTCTTCTGCAAAGGTAATTTTTACCGAAGACAATTGACTGGTAATTGTATTAAATTTTTCTCGGGGGTTGCCGCCCCCGAACCCCCGCTTTCTCGGGGGCTGCCGCCCCCGAACCCCTGCCTGGGGCCCGGCCCGGCCCCAGACCCCGGCGAGGATACATGCTGAGTGTACAGTACTTTGCTAATCAGTCGCCATATTTCAACACTCTAGGAGGTATATCACCAAACAACACCCCATGTTTATCTAAAATCTGTTGTATATCAATGTGATATGAATTGCCGTCTTGAGATGAAGGTGCTTTAGATGAAACAAAGCACTGTGTAGCCCAAAGGATATCTCTGTGCCTGATAATAGTCTCCATCTTGCAAGAGGAAACCTCCTTGGGGCCTCCATCCGATAATTCCCTTAGTATTCTCTTCTTACCATTAGCTAAGAACTCCAATTAAATTCTGCAATGATCAATGACATATCTACTAATTCCCTATAACCACTACATACCTATAACTGTATCATAATCCTCTAAGGGTAAGACATAAAATTCATTTGTCAAAGTGTAGTCCCCCATCTGGATACTGAGTTGAGGAATCCTCCTCATACATCCCAACACTACACCATCTGCAACCTTCACACCAAATCCTGAAAATTCCTCTATCTATAACCCACGTCTCTCTACCATATGCTGATCAATAAAGTTATGGGTCGCTCCAGTATCTACCAAACACACTAAACATTTCCCTTGAATAGTTCCCTTCAATCTGAAAGTGTGGAACTTAGGATAACTGGAAAGAGTGGCCATGGTAACATTGGACGTAGCTTGTGTATTAGTAGAATCAAGCTCAATCTGGGGAGACTCAACATGCTCTCCCTCATCATCAGTGTCTTGTATGTGCTCATCCTCCACATCTGAGCTCACTTCAATGAGATGAGCTTTGCCTTTACCAAGGCATCAGTGACCTGGTTCCCAAGGTTCCTTAAAAGTAAAACACAATTTCTTTCTCCTTAATTCATTTCTAGTCTCCTGATCAATCCTAGGAGAAGATGTGTTACCCTTCTATGGATTGAATGGCTTCTGGAAGAGTTCGGAGTTCCTGGGAAAGTTTTTGTTTTGCTGAAAAGTGGAGTTTGGAGGAGTGGTGTCCAAGTCTAACATGAGCTGAATAGCCTCCTGTAAAGTCTCAGGCTTCAAAGCCTTGACTAAACCACAGTATCTCTCATGAAGTCCCTGTATGAAGACCATAACTACCCTCCTAATAGGCATCTCTGGTACCATCGCTGCTATATGCTAAAATTCATTAATATATATCCATGTGATCCATTGTTTCAGGAGAGCTAAATCCCTATAATAAAGTTCCACATCTTTCCTGTCAAATCTAGAAATCAGCCTATTTGTGAACTCTGCATATGAATGAATGAGAGCATGATTCTGCGTGACCAATCCATGGTGCCACCAGTCATATGCAACACCCTCCAAATGTACGACAACAATCTGAATGTCCTCATTTTATGCCATGGGTTTTAAGGAGAGGTATATATCTAGCTTGTGAACCCACGCTCGTGCGCTAGTGGAGCCACTGCCATCAAAAGTGGATAAAATCAACTTATCTGTAGCCTTCTTCAAATCATTATTCCACTGCTGTTTGGGTCCCCTGTCATTTTGTCCCCTCATGGAATCACGGTGCTACATACAATATTGATGCAATGGGAATGCATCTCTAACATGTGTTGGTAGACGTGCCCACTCATCATTGGCAGCCATAACTGTGTCCTAGAAGGTGATTCCATTCTGAGGCTCAGCCAACAATGGTACATCTCTAGGAGTGAATCGTGGAAGCATAGGCCTATCCACTGTCCTAGTATGGGTCTTGTCCCTTCGTGGTGAGATGGATGCATTACTCAAGGACAATGGAGTTTTACTGATCTTCCTATAGATGATACTGCCTTGCTATGGCTCCTGTGCCTTCCCTATTATTTCCCAAATCCATTATGTCAAGTGTGTCCTGTAACCTGTTGATTGCTTCAGCAATTCTTGGTTGTGCTTCAGCCAAACTCCTCATAATATCATCAGGATTGAGTGGAATTTGTCTCTCATGTCTGGGTGGGCTCCTCTGTCCTTCAGGTATATCACCCATATTAGTCTCAATGGGTGGTTTTGTGACAAAATTTAAATCCACTCTAGGTCTCCTGCATGTGTAATATCTGTAGGTACCAAATCTGCCCTGCTGCATAGAATTACTTTGATGACCCCCAGGCTGACAAGATCATCACTCTGATACCACTAAAAGATACCAACTGAATCTTTTCCAAATTTGACAGGTTTACCAAGTGAATTTCTTAGACCAGTGGAGGGTTTGTTTCAAATTTCGCATGAATTTTGTGGTTTTATAGTTTTTAGGATTTTTACTTGAGATTTGGCAATCTGAATTATAAAAAACAATTTCAATACACCAAGAGCAATTAACTGAAATGAAGCTTTGGAATTCTGACTTTTATTACCAGCAATTATAAAATCAAATGAATTCACCACTAAATGCACTTAAATCCAAAATTGGCCTACCAGAAGTCCTAGCTTGCCTGGTTGAGCTTCCTTATTTGCTTGAACTGAAGAAATCATTAAATTTGACGTCTCCAATGTGGATCAGCAACGCCAATGAGTTTTATTATTACTAAAATGAATTACCAAAATATAATAATTAAGAATATTGTTGGACTGGGTCAATTTTCAGAATCTGGCCAGATACGAATTGTTCATACAGGTCTTATACTTGTTGGACTCTTCACCAAAACCACTGATCTATTGTTCTGAGACCCTAACCATGAATTCTGAGCAGTTTATTGAAGTTAAAACCCTTTGATTTATTTCTTATGGTCCCCAAGCAAGAAGTCAAGGTATGGCCCAGCTGGAGTAGTACGACCTGCAATAAATGACATCCAAACAGATGTAAACAACCTGCAATCTGCCCAGATCTGTTGCCTCTAATCAACTGATGCCAATGAAGGAGAGATCTCACTATTTCTAACCCTTATTGGTCAAACCCAAACTTGAATGCTGCGTGGGAATGCTGGAGGTGATAGGGGTATCGTCCCAACTTCCACCATAGGAAGATTTCCGCCCTCGTAGGCTCTTAAACGTGAATATCACTGCTGCAACTCGTGCCAAACTAGGAAGTTCTCATAAAAAATGTAAATTGAATGAATGTTTTCAAAAAATGAATTCTCCTTACATTAAGCATCGAACCCTAAGGAGGCATCTCCAAGATGCCAAGGAATCTTTTATTCCTTCCAATTGAGTGCTCAACGATGAAGGTTGTCTCATCATTAAAGAATTGACCACTTTTTAAAAGGTTATTACTTGCCTAGGAATGGACGCGTCTATTCTGGCTCCAAAAGTGACCTGTCGTACCAACGACATGCATTGCGGACATGTTCGAGACATGCATAGCCCATGCATACCATAGCCCATACCATGCCCATTTGGTGCAGGTGTCGGATCCACCGAAAATGACGTGGAGCTGTCCTAGAGTCGACTGTTTGAAATGTCGGGGCCCACATGAAACTACGTGGACATGCCGAAAAATGGTGGATCGTGGGCTGCGGCTTGGGCCGATTTGTTGTGCCTAATATGCACATTAAAAGCCATAGAAAACAAACATCTAGTGGCAAGTGTTGATGACCGCGTTTGGACACCAAAACGGCAGGAAAAAGAGGTCGCGGGCTTCCAAACCACGGTGGTTGTCTCACACGTGCTACTAATAGGTGGGCCATAGGTGGGTCCTTACTCAGTCAATCCGTCAATCGCAGCCATTCAGTGAAAACCAACGCCATAGCTCCAAAACAGACCTTTCATACAACGTGTTAGTCTGTCCATAACAGGTTAGTCAATCGCAACCGCTAACTACAAAATTGACGATGTAAAACGTGAGACAAAGATGCGTGTTAGTCAATCCATATTGTGGAGCCAGAATAGACGCATCCGACCATTTTCTACATTGAAAAATGGGACGATGTCGAACCCACGCGTGTTAGGTGGGTAGGTGGAATGTACGAGCGGAGCTCCCGCCATTTTCTTGATGTTGTGGAAAAAAGGGGACAAAGGGACAGACGGACTAATGCACCATAAGATAAAGTCCAAAGCCCTCATTTGTTATGCTGTTTTTGAAGGCGTTTTTGTAGGCAAAGAAGGGTTTGAAGGAGGCAGCGTTTTTGAAGGCATTTTTGAAGGCAAAGAAGGGTTGGAAGGAGGCAGCGAGGACTTAGTTTTCAAGGGCAGCCTGCGTTCATTTGTGAAGGTTAACAGGTATGTTGAGTAGCCATTTTTCTGGTTGTATACATTTGGAAAATTTGCATGTTTTATTGTTTTGTTGAGAAGCCGTTCTTTCAGATTTGTATACGTTGTGCGAAAATCATATTGTTTTTTTTTGCTTTGGTTATTCTTCTTTTTCTGTAGCTTAAAATTATTCGTGTTAGGGTTAGATATAGCGGCGTGTTAGTATGTCTGTATTGTCATTTTGTTGGGTTTTTGGTGTCTGTTAGTATCTCTATACTGTCATTTTTGTCTATCATTTTTGTTGCGCTTTTTGGTTATCGGCAAGACAATATTATGTTTTTGCCAGTTCTTCGATGTAACCGCCATTTCCTTATTAATTTAATCAGTGAGAGTAATGCCAATAGGTCCGACCTTGGATTTCCATGCGTTGTTATCAGTTTTGCCGCTTCTCCGATGGATTTCCATGCGTTGCTAGTCACATAATAGTCGTGGCCTTGCCGAGTCTGTCATACGCACTAAGTAACACGCGATTACTCCTTGGGCGATTAACAATTAATAGTAATATTGAAATTATCTTCAAATGATTCAAATGAATATGTCGAAATACCCATATAAATTTGTAGTTAATTTTACACAGGGTTTTTTGTCTGCTTTTTTTAATATGATTTACTATTTATTGCATAAAATAGTCTAAAATAACAAAAAAAATGTCTGTTTTGGAGCTGTAGCCGAACGCATAAACTATTTTGCAATTAGCGGCTGCAATTGAGTAACCTATCGCTAACACGCTATTTCATTTTTGGTCCCTGTTTCCCTCTCGATAGCCGAAACATAGACCGATATGTCCCATCAGGTATCGGCATAGTTTAATTTATGTCCCTCCAATGCCCCGATGAGTCCGCATTGTGACCAAGTCCCCCGCGTTATCAGCATAAATCAGCCCAAAGAACTCCTTGCAACTCTCCATCCACCTACATAGTTCTATCGGGACTTGGCATAGCATAAAATTGCTTCTTTCGATGTCTCGATGAGTCCTAATGCATGTTTACTTTATGGGTATACTTTACAGCGATATCCCCGCAGGTGCTTTTTATCTTCATCGAGGGTCAAAATAGCCGTTTTCTATTCCTCTTGAAGTCTCGATCAGTCTCTGATGCACTTTAATGCTTTATGCTTCAGAGTTTGTTTTGCGCATGACTGATTGGGTATCGGTATAGCAGACCGAGACTGCTCCCGATAGCCAAAACATAGTCGGATATGCCCCATCGGGTATCGACATAGTTCAATTTATGTCCCTCTAATGTCCCGATGATCTGAATATAGCAGTCCGCATTGTGACCAAGTCCCTCGTGTTATCGGCATAAATCAGCCCGAAGAACTCGTAGCAACTCTCCATCCACCTTAATAGCCCTATCAGGACTCGACATAGCATAAAACTACTTCTTCCGATGTCCCGATGAGTCCTAATGCATGTTTACTTTATTGGTATAATTTACACCGATATCCCCGCAGGTGCTTTTATCTTCATCGGGGGTCAGAATAGCCTTTTTCTATTCCTCCCGAAGTCCCGATCAGTCTCCGATGCACTTTTATGCTTTATGCTTCCCAGTTTGTTTTGCGCTTGACTGACCGGGTATCGGTATAGCAGACTGAGACCGCTCCTGATAGCCTAAACATAGTCAGATATGCCCCATTGGGTATTGGCATAGTTCAATTTATGTCCCTCTAATGCCCCGATGATCTAAATATAGCAGTCCGCATTGTGACCAAGTCCCCCATGTTATCGGCATAAATTAGCCCGAAGAACTCCTAGCAACTCTCCATCTACCTTAATAGCCCTATCGGGACTCGGCATAGCATAAAACTACTTCTTCCAATGTCCCGATGAGTCCTAATGCATGTTTACTTTATCGGTATAATTTACACTGATATCCCCACAGGTGCTTTTATCTTCATCGGGGGTTGGAATAGCCTTTTTCTATTCCTCCCGAAGTCCCGATTAGTCTCTGATGCATTTTTATGCTTTATGCTTTGGAGTTTGTTTTGCACATGATTGACCGGGTATCGGTATAGCAGATCGAGACTGCTCCCGATAGCCGAAACATAGTCAGATATGCCCCATCGGGTATCGGCATAGTCTTATCGGGACTCGGCATAGCATAAAATTGCTTCTTTCGATGTCCCGATGAGTCCTAATGCATGTTTACTTTATCGGTATAATTTACATCGATATCTTCGTAGTTTCTTTTATCTTCATCAGGGGTCGGAATAGCCTTTTTCTAGTCCTCCTGAAGTCCCGATCAATCTTTGATGCACTTTTATGCTTTATGCTTCGGAGTTTGTTTTATCGGTATAGGTAATACCGATGGTTATGCCTTCTCGATTCTCCATGTGATATAGTGTCTTAGCGACGGGTTAGTCAATCGCGAGCGCGCGTTACTGATAGGTTAGACAATCGCAGAATGTTTGTCGCAATATGAACGGTGTAAAATAGACTACTACCATGCCTTAATAGTACTATCGAGACTCGACATAGCATAAAATTTCTTCTTCCGTTGTCCTGATGAGTCCTAATGCATGTTTACTTTATCGGTATAATTTACACCGATATCCCCACAGGGGATTTTATCTTCATCGGGGGTCGGAATAGCCATTTTCTATTCCTCTCGAAGTCCTGATCAGTCTTCAATGCACTTTCATGCTTTATGCTTCTGAGTTTGATTAATCGGTTTAGGTAATACCGATGGTTCTACCTTCCGATTCTCCATGTCATCTGGAATCGATCTAACTATTTTTTGCACTATCTCGATATGGTCTTTTTCTCCAATATGGCCATTTAAAAAAAAAGCAGGAGTAGTCTGAAATGTCGGGCCCACCATCCTTTCGCTGCTTCCACTAATACATTTAGCCTAAAATTTCGACAGAGGTTTCTAATGGAGAAGGTATATTGTGATCAAACTTGATTTTTTCTTGAAAAAAATGCTCGATTTCGTCAGAATTCCGACGATAATCCAATGACATTAGGGGTTTTTTAGAAAAAGTGCCCGTGTTCATCGGAATTTCGATGAACGCGTGCATTACTTAAAAAAATAAACAAAAGACCAAAATCCCACCTCTTTACAAAATCCCGCCTATCTCATTCATCCCACCTTTGTAGTGGTCATTGGTGTGAGAAACATGGCTACAGCGAGGAATGGGGGAATGAAGTGCCATGGGCACGAAGTGCCATGGGCATGAAGTGCCATGGGCACAAAGTGCCAAGGGCTGGCACATAACCAGCGAGGACGACCGCAAGGGAGCCCAAAATGGGCTGTGTAAACGGCGATGCCCGGGCCTCCGTCAACAACAATAAGAGCTACGGACGAAGGAAGAAGTCATCTTTGAGAAAGATTTATGGATGCGAGCGCTCTTGAGGACTGGTATTTTTGTGGTGAAATTTTCTTGAACTTGTGCTACAGTTGTATCAACAAAATTCCTTGCTAGTTAGGGTATTAGAATCGATTAATCAAGAAAATTTTCGGTTCATTTTCATTACATTAATATGGTCGGAAAATAATTCTACATCCTGATACAAGATTGTAATCTCCTCCCCCATCACCCCCATTTCTCCCCGTGTAATACAGAGAATCTAGACAAAGAGGTAGATTATATTATATATCTCATCAAGATGAGTATTAGTCATTCTTGTTTAGGTATGTAAATCTTTTGCGAGAGGAAATATTGTGGATGTGATTGACAAAGAAATAATAGAAAGCATATCCAATGAGTAAGTTTTAAGATGCATTCATGTGGGCCTTTTATGTGCACAAGTAGATGCATTAATTCGGTCGTCAATGATCGATGTACATGCAATGCTTTTAAACTCTCCAACCTCTAGAATTATAGGCACAAATTCAACTACTTCACCGATCACTCATTCAATCCATCCATCTATTAATGATGAAACCGTAACAGATTTAATTCCTAGATAATCTTGTTTATTCTTTGCACATCAGAATAATAATAAATTTAATATCAAGTAGGTAGTGTTTTTTACAATTTTAATTATGTAATACTTTATCATTATATATCAGTGAGTCATATGAACTCACACTTCATGATTAGTATGTAATATCTCCAGTTAGAATATTAAGTAATATTTCACTAAATTTCTCACCTCAAAAATTTCTCCACCTTAATGATAGTTAATGTTAAGGATTGAATGAAACAAACTCTTGTTCATGGATCACCTTCTTAGCCTCCTATGGAAGTCATTCTTTGTGTGGTCTACCATGACCATAATTAGGGTCTTAATAAATGTATTAGATACTCTCTATTATCAATAAGAGAGTTATCATAATATAGTCATGGCGAGTGGTTACAAATTAGATTAGTGGGTCTATAGTTCCCACTTGGTTTGTACTTAGAAACATTATCATTTCTTAGTTGTATGGAAACTACAAATTCATGCATCTAGCCAACAATACACACTAGCTATTATATGATTCCACTAATGAGAAAAGCCTAGTCAATCTTATAGTTTGTGGAATTAGTCATGTCCCTCATATAGAATATCTATATATGGAGTATTCTTGCCTACAGATTACCTATTATTTTGCTTAATAATGTGATTATTTCACATAGATCATAAAAGTGCCTTCTAATATGTTTGTGCATCAATCTTGAAACTATATTTTTATTAACCAAACAATGATAAGAATTATCTTAAACACACCTCTATATTTGAATCCCACTAACTTTGATAATCAACCATAATAACCTTAACAATGCATGGACGGCAACAATGCCTAATAAATCATCAATTGTCTTAGGTGAATCTAGCCAAAGCCAACCCATTAAGTCCACTAATCTCCCTTGCATCCCAATCATAAAATTTTATGGTTGTTGGAACAAGCTTGGGAGATTTAGTTCTTCCTTTGCAAATCAATATACCCTATTTTGGTTTCCCAAATATTTACTAAATAACTTTGAAGATAAATTGGGAAGAGAATCCATCATATAGATATTTCTTTTCAACAGCCTTAGAGGACATTGTTTTGTCTATCATTTATTATAATAGCTAATACCCAATTTTTTTATAAGATAACAAGCAAAACCTCCTCTTCACAAACTATGTTTTCCTTAATAATCCAAGAATGAAAAAAGGAACCCACATAAAAATTACTTACTCCCTACCATGAAGGCAAAAGAACATCCAATTTAAAGATAGATGTACCAAAAGGAAAGAAATATCACCTCAAAATCTGTCTTGAACTTATACATTGAATCTATACACACGAGAATCCCCTTAATAACTCTCTCACAACTTTCAATGCTAGAAGAGTGAGTGTTTTCACAAGACTTTCATACTATGATATTTATATCAAGATTCACTTGCATAGTTTTACAGTCAAGCTGACCCATTCTCATGAGTAGTTTACATGAACCCCTCATAAGAATGGATCACTTAGTACTCATTTCATCAAAGTGATGCTCATAGTATTATTGAAAAATTGTATTATCGTTCCAAATTTTGTGGATATTTAGGAGACACAAATAAAATATAAATGTAATCATTCCATACTTTTGTAGGAGATATTGGAATGAGACTAATAGGAAGAGTAGTAAACATGAGTCACAATGAGCACTTTAGAATAAATCTAAACATTATAAGGAAGAGTAGCTTGGAAAAATAGAAGCGTAATTTATTTTCCAATATGCAAGATTATTACTTGGGAAAGAATCTTGAAAGAGGATTGAAAAGATTCCTTGAGCTAATATTGTCTCACTTATCCAAAATTATGAGGAAGGATTCATTAATGAAATGGTCATTAACAAGATGGAGAGAATAATAATTTAGCTTGGCCATGACACAGTGTCTTAGAATAGATGCCAACCTTGGTGAATGGAATGAAAATCCCAAACAATTAATGAGTGGTGAGACAAGTAGAGGCATCTATAAATTTTGTTTTGAATATATATAAAATAAAGAAAAAATGGGACTAAAACCAAGGGAAATGGACATGGAAAGGATATGATGAAAATCAAAATAAATAGTTTGAAGATAATAATAGTCACCTAAAGGATATTCCACTTGATTATTTGGTATATCATAACTATTTTGACAAATTTTGAAACCATTAGAGGTACCTTTTACTTCTGTAGATGAGGCATTCATTCATGTTGAAGTTGTGATAGTTTATTTGCCTCTTTATTTTCAACAAATTATCCATACGAATTATCATATATACTTGTAACCTCCATCCCAAACCACCTATTTCACTCTTCTTCCTTTGTGTACCTCTTTTATTCTTCCATTACCTCTTCGCTTACCTAAATTCAATCCAAAACATAGTGTATATAGCATCAAAAAAATTCCATATTTGATTAATATTATCCACAACATATCGAAAAGACAAATACCACACTTACTGTGTCATCAACCAAAAATAATTTACTTACATATTCAAAGAGTTCAATAATGGAGAAACATCCATGCGGTGCTCTACACATGTCCTTGAAGGTTCAAGAAATACTTATCCTCTATTGGTCCAAACTTTAAATCACTTTCCATGCATGAAAATAATTGCAACCATACACAATTTCCCACCCAATAGATTCTCTCACACTAGTTTACTATCTTAACATAGGGTCAAGGAAAAGCGGGCCAAAATAGGAATCCAAGTGTCTTAAAAGCCATCAAGACCATAGTGGTGAGGATTGAATTTCTTTCTTTAGTGGTATCTTTCTGTAGATTAATTAGTTGGGGATTCTATTAGGACCTTTTCCTAATTAAAAAAAAAATATAAAGATTACATCCCTAAATATTGCAATCATAATAGAATAAATTTCTGCAATATTGAGACTATATTCATAATAGATTTATAGTGATGAATAAAGAAATATTTAAGATTAATAAAAAATTGATGTTTTCTTTCTCCCAACCGTCATTGGATATTGGGTGATCTTTGAGGCATTATGTCGAATAGTTCATGTGCCTTATCTAAGCTTACATATTTTGCATGCATGTGTACCTGGGCAGTTGCACTACAACATCTATACTCACTAATCACATTTGGTTGGAAGTTTCTAAATCCATTTCAAACACATCTTGTGCATATCCTGCAATCTATGCTAACGGTGATTGTCTTTAATGGGTTCATTATGTGCATAATTGATTGGCTCTTCACTCCTAAGACCTTCAAAAGTCTTTAATGGCTTCATTGAGTCCTTTTGTCTTCCAAATTCACCTGCACCAACTTGAATTCTCCTTCAATGCTTGATTGCCTGTTCACTTGGAATTGAATTGATTTTATAACTAAGAGATCACTTGATTTTATATGTCTTGAAAGCATTTTATCCTGATGGCTTTAAATTAAAGTACTTTCTCTTCTATATGGTATTGGTGGAGCAGATCCTTTTATGATATGTAAGTTGAGAATATTTTATGAAAGGTCCCTAAATGAATACACTTTAAACTGATTTTAATATACCTTGAAGTGTGCAATATGGAAGGTTTGTATTCTTAATCTCCTGCCCATTTCTTAATTTAAAAGATGATATCTTTATTAACTTGATTTCTCCTTCAATTCTTGATGAATGCTTGATTGCATGTTCACTTGGAATTGAATTGATTTTATAATTAAGAGATCACTTGAATTGTAGGTAAACCCCTTCAAATGATAGGGTAGGCTTCCTTTTATACCTAATATATGTCTTGAAAGCATTTTATTGTGATGGCTTTAAATTAAAGTACTTTCTCTTCTATCTGGTATTGGTGGAGCAGAGGTTGCATTGCATCATCCTAGGATACATATTTCCGCAGATACAACACAAGTTAAATGTATCCCAAGTCGATGCAAAGCAACCTCTGCTCTAGAGATCAGCAAAAAATAGAGAAAGAACTTTAATTTAATGCCATCAGGATAAAAGTCTTTAATCAAGACAGATAAAATTTGAGTTTGATTGTCATCATTTGCTTTGCCAAATTCTTCACATGCAACTCCTGAATCAATTTCCTACTCACAAGAATTTTATTATGTCTCAACTATAGGGAAACAGAAGGCTTCAAATAGTAAACTTGAACATGCAACTAAATCCATTGACTAACCAGAAGAACAAAATTAAGAAACGGTTTGATCATCTGAGAGATGTTGTAGACTTGCAACTCACCAGCTAAGTTTTTGCGGGTAAGAATTTTTTTTGTTTTGGTTATGGTTGTGGTGTTTATAGGGAGACATTTACAAATTATATCTATTTTCACTATTTAATGGTTTATGGGTTTGTAATGGTAATTTAAAGTTCTTTCATATTTTTGTATATATTCTTTATAATAGCCTATTATATTGATTTGTTCTATTATGCATAATGGTGTGGGTTAGACAGCTTTGTCGTCGGTGCATGAAAGCATTGAACGAGTTTTACTTTTAAAATTTACATGAAACTTTTTTAATTTATATGATTCAGTGTTATTTGCAAAAAATGATTATCAATGATGTTTCCTTTATCCAAGAATTATCTAGGATCTTTCCATCAGATAATATGTAACATCGAATGACTAAATCTTTTCATTACAAATGCTTATTTTATTTAATTATTATCTAAGCGTGAATTAAAATTTATATCTGTACGGAAGCATAACATACAAGTTCAAGAGTCACGTGCAAGCAAATTTCCTAAAAGAAAGCAAGCAGGCATTATCTTGAATGACATGGAAACATGCTCATCAGCTGCCTAGAAGAGAGCAATTGGAGAATGGTAGAGGAAAGTGTTTAAGGGTGATAAATAGATAGATAGTATGCAATACAAACAAACAATGTTTGGAGTGTTTGATGTGACATCTCTAATTTATGTCCGGAGGGTCTAACTGGTTTTGGAGTTCCTGCGAAACCTATTGGGCCACGCTTGGAGGAAATTAATGTGTTCATGCAAGGAGCACCTTTTTTCTATTATGAGAATGATAATTTTTCACCGAGGGATATTTGGAAGTCAATATCCAAAAAATTCTATAGTGTGGAACAAGAGTTGGCGGACTCGAAGTATAATTGTCAGCTTTCAGAAGACCAAGAGGTTATGTACACAATATCCCAATAGAAGAACGATTTCAAGAATTACCTCTCCCCTCCATGACTATTTAGGAAGCACTTCCTCAAACAAAGGACTATTGGCCTTCATGGGATCAAAGAAAAAAATTAAAGCATAGACTCTAGACGATGTGGTGGTGTCCTTCGTGAAGAACTCTACACTATAATTGAAAATTCATGAGGGAAACTACAAGATAGTGAAGAGAAATACAATCTTGAAAAGTGGGAAGAATGGATCTTGGTTTGGGTGGGGCCAAGTCAAGTGGCTCCTCTAGAGGTTGATGAGATAGAAATCATATTAGGATTTGAAAAAGATCACACTCGTGGAACTTCATGTGCGAGTGATCGATTGCAGTGTTTGGGTAATGCATTCCAAATAGATACAGTTGCATGCCATCAAGACATTACCCATTTGGAATGCAACTGTATCTATTTGGAATGCATTACCCAAACACCGCAATCGATCACTCGCACACGAAGTTCCATGAGTGTGATCTTTTTCAAATCCTAATATGATTTCTATCTCGTCAACCTCTAGAGGAGCCACCTGACTTGGCCCCACCCAAACCAAGATCCATTCTTCCCACTTTTCAAGATTCTATTTCTCTTCACTATCTTGCAGTTTCCCTCGTGAATTTTCAATTATAGTGTAGAGTTCTTCACGGAGGACACCACCACATCGTCTAGAGTCTATGCTTTAATTTTTTTCTTTGATCCCATGGAGGCCAATAGTCCTTTGTTTGAGGAAGTGCTTCCTGAATAGTCATGGGGGGAGAGGTAATTCTTGTGGTCGCTCTTCTATTAGGAGATTGTGTACATAACCTCTTGGTCTTCTGAAAGCTGACAATTATACTTCGAGTCCGCCAACTCTTGTTCCACACTATAGAAATTTAGGGATATTGACTTCCAAATATCCCTCGGTGCAAAAGTATCATTCTCATAATAGAAAAAAGGTTCTCCTTGCATGAACACATTAATTTCCTCCAAGCGTAGCCCAATAGGTTTCGTAGGAACTCCAAAACCAGTTAGACCCTCCGGACATAAATTAGAGACGTCACATCAGACACTCCAGACATTGTTTGTTTGTATTGCATACTATCTATCTATTTATCACCCTTAAACACTTTCCTCTGCCATTCTCCAATTGCTCTCTTCTAGGCAGCTGATGAGCTTGTTTCCATGTCATTCAAGATAATGCCTGCTTGCTTTCTTTTAGGAAATTTGCATGCAAGAGACTCTTCAACTTGTATGTTCTACTTCCATACAGATATAAATTTTAATTCACAATGAGATAATAATTAAATTAAATAAGCAATTGTAAAGAAAAAATTTAGTCATTCGATGTTACATATTATCTGACGGAAAGGTCCTAGACAATTATTGGAGAAAGGAAACATCATTGATAATCATTTTTTGCAAATAACACTGAATCAAATAAATTAAAAATGTTTCATGTAATTTTTAAAAGTAGAACTCGTTCAATGCTTTCATGCACCGACAGCAAGCCGTTCGACCCACATCATCTCTCGTCGTGGGAATTCTAATGACAACTAATGAAACGCCTGACAAGGATGTTGTGCATCCGATGACACTCCTTTGTCAAAATTTTATACTTTGGTGTCGGAATTTCGACGACAGCCCGAGATGGCGATGGTATTGATTCGCAGAATGAGCATGCATGGTGGCCATCGGAAAGGTTGGAGGTGATGTCGAAATTGCGACGACCACAAGGATAGTCAGAACTTCCAACACAAAGTTTTTGACGGCCTTTTTTGTTGGTAGTGTGATGAAATGTGGTCGGAATTTTGATGATTCGCCATTGAAATCTTGACCCAAATGTACTAGTGTTCGTGAAAGATAAACTCCACGCTATTTCACTCACCGAAATAACGCAGACCATCGGATCCTTTTCAAGATGCACCTCCTTTACTTTCCACGTCATCCTCATGTTGGGCCCATTTTCCTTTCGCTGTTTTGCCACAGGTTAGTCAATCGCAACCACTAACTGCAGAATCGACAGTGTCAAATGCACGACTAACACGTGTGTTACTCATTACTGATCAGGTATCGGTATAGCAAACCGAGACTGCTCCCGATAGCCGAAACATGGTCCGATATGTCCCATCAGGTATCGACATAGTTTAATTTATGTCCCTCTAGTGCCACGATGATCTCAATAGGATACCAGTCCGCATTGTGAGTAAGTCCCCGACATTATCGGCATAAATCACCCTGAAGAACTCCTAGCAACTCTCCATCCGCTTACATAGTCCTATTGGGACTCATCATAGCATAAAATTGCTTCTTCTGATGTCCCAATGAGTCATATTGCATGTTTACTTTATTGGTATAGTTTACACCAATATCCCCGTAGGTGCTTTTATCTTCATCAGGGGTCGGAATAGCCGTTTTCTATTCCTCCCGAAGTCCCGATCAGTCTCCGATGCACTTTCATGCTTTATGCTTTCGAGTTTGTTTTATCGGTATAGGTAATACCGATGGTTCCGCCTTCCTATTCTCCTTTTGATACAGTGTCTTAGCGACAGGTTAGTCAATCTCAACCGCACGTTACCGACAGGTTAGTCAATCGCAAGCACGCGTTACCGACAGGTTAGACAATCACAGAATGTTGGTTGCCTTGTTAATCGAAGAAACTTTTGATTAGCTCTGTGCATCATATGGAAATGTGTAAGTCTACAAAAACGTCCACAGACTATTGTGCAAAAGCTTAGATTGTAGAATAACATGGAACATGTGGTGGATGAACTTAGTTATTAGAAAGCACTAAAAAATTAAGGCACAGTTTGATAAAAATTGAAATAATTTATAGACGTTGCCTTTAGTCTGACATATTTGCATGTCCATTTTGGAATAACAGGTATCTTGATTTGAAATATGGAGGCCAACTTTTCTTTACAAACTAGCAAAACACAGGTCGCATTTTGGGGACGAATAAGAGATGATAGGTTGATGAACCTGTTTGTCTATGAAGACACCGCATTCCTGTCCGCGGTGAAGTTGATCCTTGGGCTTGAGTATGTAGAAGGTGGATGGAAGTACAGAACCAATGCAGACATAGTGTCTTTGTTTATGGCATGCTGTTTGGAGCTCTGACCTGTTCTGAAAGTCAGAGAAATCATGAACAGGTGTGTGAAGAAGGAATGGCTAGGTGGAATGGAAGCTTTATTAGGATTGGCACAAGACATGGATGGCTTTGAAAGTGTGGGCGGAGTGTGGATTCACGTGAGTGAATTCAGTCCTCCCTTGCGATCATTCTTGCTTTGGAGTGTGACATTCGATAAAAAGGCCAGAAGAAGTGTAGCAAAGGCTAGGATGTATGGTATTGTGCAATACCTTGAGACGGTCAATGCCTAGGAAGTGGGTGTGGAGATGGAAAAATGGGGACCTTGGTCAGAATATAGAGAACTTGTGCAACGAACAGTTCCTGCATGCACAAAACAATGGGGTCGACCTTGTGGAAGAACAACTAAGAAGGGTCGTGTGCTGCAGTTCGGTGAAGGCTCCAATAGGGAGACATAAATTAACCAAGTTAGGAACATGGAAGTGCTGGACGTGGAAGAGGGCATGGTCACTGTTCATGTGGTGTAGCGAGATGGCACATACAACCTTTTTTGAAGCAAGGACTGTGTTGTTTTTTTTTAAATGTTTATGAATGTGTTATGTATGGGCTATTATGTATATCATCCACCGACTTCGATGATCTAGTCGGCTAGCCATTGACTAATCTGTCAGTAACACGCGAAACTTACGGCTGGGAATGACTAACCTTTCACAAACACGCGACATTTACAATTTTGATTTACGGCTGGGAATGACTAACCTTTCACTACCCTTTAACTTACACACAAAAGTAACGGTTGCGATTCCAGTATGGATTAACGAACACGCATTTTAGTTACGCATTTTACACCATCGATTTTGCACTTAACGGCTGTGATTGAGCAAGCTTTTGCTAACGGCTGAAGCTATTCTGCTCCAAAATAGACCTTTCGTACAACGTGTTAGTGACATGTTAGTCAATCACAGCCATTTATTGCAAAATCAACGGTGTAAAACGCATGACTAACATGCGTTGACAAAGAAGAGTCACCCACACTGGTTGACAGAGAAGAAGCTTTTGGACAATTGATGATACGACAAGTTGGAAAGACTGATCGTAGAAGCACTAGCAAAGTAAACTTAGATATGGCTCAACTGAATCAAGATCAAATAGAGTTTCTGTTGAAGGAGGACTCTACATATAATAGAGGTTGTATGAAAAAAAGTGATGAAGACGAGCAAAGACTGCAAGCAAGCTTTAATAGTTAATACTCATTGATTTATATTTAATATTTACGAAGAATAATAGTTATTGAGCAGTCTATCTTAAGTACTTGTCATTGAGCAGTCCATCATTTATAAATAAGCATTTTTTCAGTCTGTAAAAAAAAAATTGCTATCATACAATTAGGAACCTAAAGTTAGGTTTCAGGTATAGATTCACCCGAGTTGGTTTGCGAACATTGATTGGGAAGTCATATTCACTTATTAAGAGAAGTGTGAAAACCATTCATCATAGAAGACATGTAGAAAAGCCACATAGAACCATTCAAAAAGCATGAAAAAGTGTACAACAAACCAATCATTAACCATTGATGTTTAAGTGAAGTCAATCACATTTATTTATTTTTTATTTTTTTTGACAAGGTGCCAAGGCCACTTAATATATTTTTACAACTGGTTCAAGGGACTGGTTCAAGAAGGGCTCCCGAAGAAAAGAACCAGAAAGAAAAACTTCGGTCAATCAAGTTTATTGAAAATAACCATTCATGAAGCATACAAAGTGTCTTCCTAAATGAACTAATATGTCTGATTACAAAAAGTCTGCACCACTACTAACGTTTTATTGAATAGGAAAACTTTCGTAACAGTTCTAGCCTGTTATAGAGGTAGAGGTTGAGTATTTAAATGACTTTTGCTTCCCCCAGTGGTCAGAGTAAGGGGAGGCACATCATTCCCATCATCTTCATCGGTTACAGAGGCAAACACCTCTGCGTACCTCTATTTCCAGTACTGAGCGCGTTGCGCACAAACATCTATCATCCCCTGCATCCGGTCACTTATGATTTTGTTTTTTTTAGCACACGCCTCACGAACTACCTCTTGTCTCTCATTCGCCATCTGCAAACCACGCACTTCCAGCTCAAGGTTCGTATTCTTATCATCCAAGTCCATGACCTTGTTATTGAGTTCCATGCATTTCTTATTGAGTTCAGTGCATTTCTTATTGAGTTCGGTGCATCACCTTTTCATTTCAGTGAGTCTTGTATATGGTGAAAATGGATAACAATAATAACGATATTGAAAGGCTAAATGAATTCAACCACAAAACCCTAGCCTAACAACAACAAAGATCCACCATAACATATGAAGATTACCTAAGACAATGCAAATCAAATGAAATCACAAAGATTATACCATCACATGTCCAATAGGGTTTGAATCTCCATTCTTCCTATCTCCATTGATCTTGCTTGATATATTTGCTCTCAGATTTTATATGCACAAGAGCTCAACAAAGAACGGAATGTGGTTGCAAGTAGGATCGTAGTGTAGTCAATTGATCAAGTAGTTAGCTCATTAGGGTGAATGATTAGGGTTTGATAATGAAGGAAACATCTCCTTATATAGAAGACACAATATGAAATGGAGGGATAAGATTGAGAGGTGTAAAAGGAGGTTGGCTATGATTAGAGGGTAGGTAAAAGAAATAATAAAATAATGAAGGGGGTAGGTAGTGTATGAATTAAGAGATGAATGACATGTGTCATGGGTAGAAAAGGTTAAATGAATTAATTAAATAAATGAAGATTTATTTAATTAATAGAAGAAGTGGGATCAATTAAATAAATAAAATATTTATTTAATTTAGGAAAAGGATAATTTAAATAAATAAATGTATTTATTCAAATGAGAAATACGGCTAGAAGAGGATAAATGAATTAATTAAATAAATAAGGATTTATTTAATTAATAGAAGAATTAAGCTTAGATAATTAAATAAATAAAATATTTATTTAATTAGACTGGACAATTTTGGGTGTCTACATTTTGCCCCTCTTTGAGACAATGCAGCTTGTCGCGTTGTTTCAAAGAAGATAAGATGAACTGATACAGAGTTGCCCCAGGATGGGAATGATATGCCCCCTTGAGAGATTGGATGAAAATGTCTGAAAAGATTGCAGACAATCTCTCGATAAGAAAGAAAGGCTAGAATGGACTGACCGGATAAAGTGACAGAGTCACGGGATAATGAAGACTGACTCAGGAAATGAGGGCGAGGGCTAGGGTAGGCTATAAGATAGACCACGGGGGAAAATACATCCTCATTGTCATCTACACATCCATGAGAGCAGATTGCAGAGCGAAAATAGAGCAGGAGCAGTCAGCAGCGATGGCCTTCATTCACAAATTCGACCGCGTTCGCCGATTTCAGAGGCCAGTAGAGGCAGGAGAGCCAGTAAGTACCACCAAACCTCCTCGTACTTTGACACATTTAATTTTGTCATTAATGCATGCTAGATAGGGTCATAAATGCGCTTAGACTAGGGTCCATAAAGTGTTAAAAATGTCCAGGCGCGTCTGCGTTGGTGTCAGGCGCATCTGTGCTCGATAGGTGCGTCTGTGTTTGTGCCAGGCGCGTCTATGTCTGGACCCACGTCTGTGTCAATTGCGGCCGCGTCTATGATGTGCAGGCGCATTTGTGCCAAGAAGGCATGTCTATGTCTTTCAAGCGCGTTTGTGCAGAGCATAGGCACGTCTGTGTCAACCAGGTGCGTCTGTGTTTTTCAGGCACATCTGTGCAGTCTGTAAGCGCGTTTATGTCATGTAAGCGCATTTGCGTTTCAAAAAGTGCAAAGTTGTATCTTCTAGGTCAAATCGACAGTTCTGTGATGAACATACACTGTCAATTAGATAAGCTGCTGAGAGGATACACTCAAGTAGGTCCTCTAGGAAGACTAGGATAGATCAAGGCACTTTGTGATGAACAGTGAGTACCAAGATAGAGTACTTTGTGATGAACAGGGAGTACTGAAATATGAGCAGCACTTTGTGATGAACAGGGAGTGCAAATGTGAGCAACACTTTGTGATGAACAGTGAGTGTCACACACGTAGTACTTTGTGATGAATAGGGAGTACCACTAGGATAAATAGCAACACTTTGTGATGAACAGTGAGTGTCACTAGGGTAGAAGCAACACTTTGTGATGAACAATGAGTGTCACTAGGATAGATAGCCATATGCATTTGGATAAAAAGTAGCATTTTGTGATGAACAGTGAATGCCACTATGACTGACCTGATTGATTTGCTTGACTGTAGGAGTATTTACCGATGCTGGAGTCATGGGAGAGATTCCCGTCGACGCAGAGGTTGCGACCTGAGTTGTCGTTAGAGGACAGAGCTGCCATCAAGGAGATGGGATTGAGACATGTGCTATATGTGCCCGAGTTTCAGGCAAACATGGGTTTGCTGACTGCGCTGGCTGAGAGATGGCACTCTGAGACGTGCACATTCCATTTACCGATGGGTGAGATGACAGTCACCCTGGAGGATGTCTATAGGATATTGAGGATACCGATCGATGGGGAGCTGATCCCATACGATCGAGATGGAGACAGAGAGGCCTTGAGATGGGTGTTCCAGGACCCTGGATTGGAGATGAGGACAGGACATGTGGCATGGGACACCATGACAGCCACCGGGTTAGCATTGCCAGCAATGATCGGAGGAGCTATCAGTGGGTTCCTATGTCTGGATAGGGCAACACGGGGGTTGGCTGTGGGTTGGGGAGGAGCACTGGAGACACTGGTGACGCAGCACACCAGATATGCCTGGGGACCCTGTGTGCTGGCCCATTTGTATTATGAGCTACATCAGTTCATTTATCATGGATCAGTGGGATTGGGCTGTGGAGTGACACTGCTGCAGGTATAGGCCTATGAGCATCTGTCGGTTACCCGACCGATACACTTTAGGGGCAGGGGGCATGGATGCAGCTTTGTACATTTATATGATATGATCACATCGCAGCCGCGGATTGGCAGGTTAGAGCATTGGCGGCGGATGATAGATGATATTGATGTGGTCATATGGAGACCATATCTGGGCTGGGAGCAGTGGGAGGATGACGCAGTTGAGCTGTCTTACACCTTCCAAAGTAGGTACTTGATTGGGCGGATGCCCTATGTGCTTGAGAGACAGCTTGTGGACAGGGTTGGCCGACAGTTTGGCCGGATTCAGAGGATGCCTCGGGGCTCAGGCATGTATGCCCGTACAGTCAGAGATCAGGCATAGTTTGGGCCATTGCTGTCATATGATCAGGCAGTGACACAGCTGGTAGAGATGATGCCCCTACCCTGGGACATGTGGCCTAAGATCGAGGACGTCGGCATGGATGCCGAGTATATAGCTTATTGGGTAGAGCATCCCTTCCCACGGTTGACAGATCTAGGAGAGGCATTGGATGGAGATGGGGGCGGTGATGAGGATGATGGTGGAGGTGATGGGGGTAGAGGTCGACGGAGGAGGAGGGGAGTAGTTGGAGAGAGGAGGGTTGCACCTCGAAGGGAGGGTGGCGAGGAGAGGCAGGCTCAGGTGGTGAGGGGTCGCGGTGGATTGCCTTTACAGGTGCCAACATCACAAGGTCCCAGGCAGGTACAGATACAGGGACAGGGACAGAGACAGGTACCAGTACAGGTACAGGTACAGGTACAGGCACAGGGGCAGGCACTCGTAGAGGGGGAGCCATAGGCAGAGGCAGAGGGGGCTGACCTAGTGGAGGATGAGCTGCTAGATCTGAGGGAGATCTATCAAGGCCAGTTAGATGAGATCCAGGAGTTGGAGAGGGAGAGGGATCAGCTTAGGACGAGGCTCAGAGATACTGAGCGAGAGCGAGATCAGGCTATCCAGTGCTATACAGAGGCTGAGACAGCACTGAGGGCAGGGAGACAGGCGGCAAAGGATACAGGGGCAGGGTATGCTTATGTCCTGCGGGCAGGGGAGGAGATAGCCTACTGGAGAGACCTCTACTATGGTGCAGTGCCAGCAGATCAACGGGCGAGGAGCTTCTATAGACCATCACGTACAACGACAGCTACGGGAGGGAGTCGGAGGAGACAGGCATCGAGTGGTGGGGTTATGGGTCATCCGCCACCACCAGATAGAGGGGACAGGCAGGATGATCCTGGGGCGGGTCCTTCAGGGGCTCAGATTCCGTCGAGGCCAAGCGGCTCCGAGGGAGGGAGTTCATCATAGCCGTAGAGGGATCCCTTTGTATCATTTTTGTACCATTTTTGTATTGTAGACACTTGCGGGTGGTTTTGTAGCCATATGATGTTTGACATCATTGTATCATGACACTCTTTTGATTATATATATGAGATGATTCATTTTTGTGGCAGCTATATGCATGTGTACCTATATGAGGAGATGTTCTTATGTGATGTTTGTTTCTATGTGATGGATGCAAATATGTATATGATGCAATGTCATATTTTTGTTCTTTTATGTGTTTATATGTATATGCATGATGCAAATGTGAATATATGGAATGCAAATGAATATGATAATGCAAAATGTAAATTGTGCTAACAGTTGTTGTGTGCAGGATGTGATGCAGTTGTGATATCTATATGTATGTATGAAATGCTTATATGTGGTAATGCAGGTGCAACTACATGACATGCAAATGTTTTTGGTGTGTCATTATACTCAGTCATGTGATAGCAGACTACACGGACTCGAGAAGGACGATGGAAGTCAATCAAGAAAGGGGGATGAAAGACAGAAGATATGAAAGTGAAAGAGCTTCTTGTGCATTATCATCATTGAGCTTTATTATGGCAAGTAGGTTATGACAATCGAGGCATATGTTCGACCCAGAAAGTCATTGTACCTGTTTGCATGGAGATAAGACAGTCACAAACAAGGAATGCCCCAGTTCACACTAGACTCACAGTGTCCTCATATCCTTGGACAAGTCCTAGCATTACTAAGAGACAATCCACAGACAGCAAATACAAATAGGTGATGATACCCCATCCTCGCCTTTCTAGTCAAAGACATCCTGGAGATAGAATCTCTAGTCAGAGACATCCCAGAAAAGCTAAAAGACATGTCACCAAAAAAGATGAAATCAAAAGAAAACCAAGACTCGACACCAACATCCATTGTAGCCCTCAAGTTTAGTGTCTCTTGTCACTTGTATAAGTCTTATTTGATTGTGGTCACAATGTTTACTTTCACAAAAAGGATAGATAGCACTGAACCATAATGTTGTCTGAGTCTGTTGAAAAATTTGATTTGTTGAAGCCCATTGTTGTTGTTGTGTCTCATCTGAAACTGATTGAATCCATGAAACTGATACTTTATTGCGAAGAAGATGGAACTTTATTGTGGATTTGTGATGCAAATGTTGCTTTATTGTGGATTATGCGCGGATAGACTGAAGGAAGCTGGAAGAAACTGTACTCCTCGAAACATGTAATGTTCTTAGTTCCACACCCATTACTAGACGTAGGATTTTCCTTAGCCACAAATAGGATCTGATTTATTATGGATGGAAAGGGATGTGAAAAGGGAGGTTTATTATGAATGGCTAACCAATCTTGGGTAGATCAATAACAAGCCATGATGGGAATGTGTAAGTTTATTATGAACGAATAGGTTGTGAGTGTGTGCAAAGTGAAAGAATGAAAGTGAATCCTGAAGGAGGGAGGAGCAATGTCTCTATGCATGGCGCTGGTGACCCAGTTTTCACCATGGTACTTGCCCAGGGTGCCACCGAAGTGGTTTTCATCGTTGGAAGAAATTATTTCTCTTTACTTTTTTCAATTTTTCAATGTTTTTTGTGTCACAAGGCTCTTGTTTGCTAGGTTTTCACCAAGTAACGATTTTTTATGTTTTATAATTTTTTTGTATTTTTGAATTTTTTGAATTTTTTTGGTATTTTTGGATTAGGATACTCTGAATAGCTATGTGTAGAACCTGTGAAGGTGCATGCTGTTGATAGGATCCTCCAAAGGTTCACCTTCTGTAGTTGAGAGCTGATATGCACGAGATCCATATGCTGCTGTAATAATGTAGGGACCAAGCCAGTTTGGTTTGAACTTGCCCTTCTTCTCTTTGTCTTGCTGATTTTTAGGATTTTCTCTGAGAACTAAATCCCCTACCTCAAATGTGTGAGGCTTGACCTTGTGATTGTAGCTGCGACTCATTCGTTGTTGGTAAGCCTCGAGATGATTAAAAGCAGTTTGTCTTCGTTCATCCAGTAGTTCCAGTTCTTGTAAGCGAGAGACCCTATAGTCTTCATCACCGATGATGTTTTGCAAAGAAACCCTTAAAGAGGGTAGCTCAACCTCAATAGGCAAGATAGCTTCAGCGCCATAGACGAGTGAATAGGGTGTAGCTCCTGTAGGTGTGCGGATACTTGTGCAGTAGGCCCAAAGTGTAGGATTAAGTTGGATATGCCAATTATGACCAGCATCGTCGACTGTCTTCTTTAGGATTTTAAGGATTGTTTTGTTAGATGCCTCAGCTTGGCCATTACCTTGGGGGTAATATGGTGTGGAGAAACGATGAGAGATATGGAAGCGGTCACAGAGTTCACGAACATCCTGATTTTTGAAAGGATGCCCGTTATCAGTGATAATGGAAATAGGAATACCGTATCGGCAAATGGTATAGTTAAGGATGAATGTAGCAATCTGTTTTCTAGTAACTTGTGTGAGAGGCATGGCTTCAATCCATTTTGTAAAATACTCTGTGGCAGTAATAATAAATTTATGACCATTGGAAGAAGGAGAGTGAATCTTACCTATGAGATCGAGTCCCCATTGACAAAAGGGCCAAGGAGACGCAAGTGGCTGAAGTTCTTGTGCTGGCGCATGTATGAGGTCTCCATGAATTTGACATTGCTTACATTTCTTGACAAACTGATATGAGTCTTTCTCCATATTGGGCCAGTAATATCCAGTTCTGATGAGTTTCTTGGCCAAGGTAGGACCACTAGCATGTGGACCACATATCCCTTCATGCACTTCATGTAACACAATCTGAGCTTCATCGCTTTCTAAACATCTAAGAAGAGTGCCATCTAGACCTTGCCAGTATAGGATATCAGCTAAAATGACATATCGAGAGGATTGGCGAATGAAAGTGCGACGTTGGTTATTTGATAGATCAGGAGGTAAAGTATTGTCACGTAGGTATGTGAAAATGGAACCATATAACTGGGACTTGGGACTGACAACACATATCGTCTCAGTAGGCATGATCTCATATGAAGGGACCAAAAGGTTATCCACCAAGAACTCATAGCGGGTCTCATTTGGAGGTAAATCAATCAGGGAAGCAATTGTAGCCATGGCATCTGCGGCGCGATTCTGCTCTCTTGGTATCTGCTCAAAGTCTATCTTTGTGAAGTGTTGTTTCAGGTTGTCCACCATTTGTTTATAAGGCATTAATTTTTCATCTTTTGTTTAGTAGTCATCAGTTGCTTGACAGATGACAAGTTGGGAGTCCCAAAAACACGAAGTTCCTGGATCTTCCATTGAACTGCAATTTGTAATCCTGTTGTTAATGCCTCATATTCCGCTATATTGTTAGTGCAAGGAAATGATAAGCGGTATGATTTTGGTATAGAATCCCCTTGAGGAGTTATAAAGAGGATGCCAGCTCCTGCCCCATGCTGTGTGTAAGAGCCGTCAAAGTATAGTTGCCATGGTTTTGCATGTGACATTGTCAAAATAGATTCATCTGGAAATTCAAAACTTAGAGGAACATCATCTATCATGGGAGCATCTACTAATTGATCTATGATGGCTTGTCCTTTTATTGCTTTTCTGTCCACATACTCGATGTCGAATTCACTCAGGATCATTATCCATTTGGCCAGTCACCTAGTAAGTGTTGCTTTATTGAGAAGGTATTTCAATGGGTTTATCCTTGCAACTAACTTAGTCTTATGAGTAAGCATGTAATGTCGTAATTTTTGCGAAGCAAAGACCACAGCGAGACATGCACGCTCAATTGGTATGTAGTTTAGCTCGTATCCCACCAATGTACGACTGATATAGTATACTGCTTTTTCCTTGCCCTCAACAATTTGTTGTGCTAAGAGTGCCCCCAGTGCTGTTGGAGTAGCTGATATGTATAGTAGCAGTGGTTGATCTGGAACTGGTGGCATCAAAACTGGCAGATTTAGAAGATAATCTTTGAGCGTCTGGAAAGCCTGTTGACAATTATCATCCCACTTGAATTTGATGTTTTTATGTAGCAGGTGTTGAAAAGGATTACACTTATCTGCCAGTTGGGCTATGAATCTTTGGATGGACTGGAGTCTGCCTTGTAAGGATCGAAGTTGACTGATATTTCTTGGTGGTTGCATTTCCAAGATGGCCTTGACTTTTGCTGGATCAACGTCAATTCCTCTTTTGGATACAATGAATCCTAGGAGCTTCCCGGAGGTTACTCCAAAGACACATTTCTTGGGGTTTAATCTTACGTTGTATTTTTCCAATCGATCAAAGACGACTGAAAGTATGTCCAAATGTGTATTTCTGTCTATTGATTTGCCCAAGAGGTCATCGACATAATCTTCCATGGTTACGTGCATGAGATCATGAAAGATAGTAGTCATGGCTCTTTGATATGTAGCACCTGCATTCTTTAGCCCGAAAGGCATGAAATTCTAGTAGAAAGTTCCCCACGGACAAGTAAATGATGTTTTGTGTTGATCCTCGGGTGCGATCCTTATTTAATTATAACCAGAGAATCCATCCATTAATGATAACATTTCATGACCTGTTGTGAGATCTACAATCAAGTCAATATTTGGTAATGGGAAGTCATCCTTTGGACAAGCTTTGTTGATGTCTCTGAAATCTGTACATATTCTGATGTTGCAATCTGGTTTACTAACAGGTACCAAGTTGGAGATCCATTCAGGATAATCGATTGGGCATATGAATCCGAAATCCAATAACTTCTCAAGTTCTGCTTTGACTAGTAATGCCACTTGTGGATGCATTTTTCGTAATTTTTGTTTCATTGGTTTTGCCCCCAGTTTGACTATCAAATGATGCATTACCAAATCTGGATCTAATCCAGGCATATCAACGTATGACCAGGCAAAGTTGATTTGTCGTTCTTTGAAGAAACTTATGAATTTTGACCTTTCGGACTCTGTCAATGATTGAGCTAGGAATATGTTGTGTGGAACCTCTTCTGTACCAATGTTTGTTTTGATGGTCAACTCTACCAACATGGATGACTTTTCCTCATATGATGCTGGGAGAATGTCAAGCCTTCCATCTTCGGGTGCCTCAGAGAGGTTTTCACCCTCAGATACGTCCTTTCTTTTTACTTTTTTGGGGTCAGACAATGCTACAGTGTGGTTTTCACCATAAGACCCTTGGTTTGTTCTTATTTTCACATTTTTGCGACTGGAAGGTCCGACACCCTCACCAAAATATGCCACGCTATTGAGTTCTATAGTGTATCCTGCTTTATGGTCTCCAGGGGGAAGATCATCTCTTATGCCCAGATAGTCAATAAAAGCTTCATCATTTTGGAATGTATCAAATTCTGTAGGTCCTTCATGATCCCAGTCAATGAGTTGGCGGTGAACAAGGGGAAAGTCGTTAATGTCTTCGAAGTTAGGGGAGCTAAGAGTGAAGATGTGGTTATATTCAGGTATGTCAAGGTAATTATCGAGGTCATCGATGGCACTCTCCTCATCAATCTCGATCACGAGCGAATCCAAATTATCATCACTAGTAGCGCATTCTGGGACAAGTGTTCTCATCCTATGTGATTTCAACCTAGAACCCTGAGACAAGGATTGTGTGGAATCCTTAAGGGTTGTTTCTTGACCAACTCTGAACTTGTTATAAAATTCCTCTTCTTCTGTGGGTTGATCTGGCTCTCTGAATGTCTCGGTGAGCTCATAGTCACTGGAAGATTTGTCTGAACCCCATTCCCATTCGTTAGAATCTGTGGAATAGTGATCCTCTTGTTGAATTTTGGCAACTTTGATTCGTTAAGCTTCTTCTGTCCTTTGGGTGTGGACCTTGGAAGTTGAGGAACCAAGTCCTTTCGAGTGTTCCTTTTTGAAGGTCAATTTAGGTTGTAAAGGTTCAATGATGCCTTCCTTTCGTAACCCCAGAGGGCTTTTTCCATCAAACCCAAATTTTTGTAGAATTTTGAAGCCTTTGCCATATTTCTCACATGGTAGGTTGATGTGGTCTTGTGTTTCCTCTTCATTGTCCTTGAAAAGCATTTTGTATAAATCTTCCTCTTCTAGTTCACCCCATCTTTGAAAGGTGGTACGGTCCCATTTGAGCATCATGATGGATATTTGTTTGTTAGGATGTGGTCTTCCATATTCTTTTGGGGAACTCATGACTTGTCGTAAGTACATGGTCTGATTGAAAGTATATTCCCCCATGCCTTTGTCCTGAAACTTGCCTTTAAGCTCACCTTGTTTTGATGTCGAAGGTTTTAATGACTCAGGATCAATGTATACCGACGAAGGAACAGCCTCATGATTACTGGGAATGATGGTCTCAGTCTTTGATTTCAGATTATTGCATTATATGAATGGATTAGGATCACCGTTAACTGTTACTTCCACTCCATTATGAGGAAACTTAATACATTGGTGATATGTAGATGGTACTTGTGTAGGGGAAAAAGCGAGACTAGGTTAATCATGCCCTAATCCTACCTTTTGACACACATTACGGAATACGAAAGAGCCTAGAGATATCGCACGGTTGGCTACTTATTTTGGTGAAAGAGAGAGCCACGGGATATCTATTAGGATTTCTATTCCCTTGTTGAAATTGAAAGCTAAAATGATACGAGTTCAAACCCTAACCTCAAAATGTAAGTATGACCTAGTAACAAGTTTGCAAAATTGAGATTAAGCAATGAACAGCTGTAAATGTAAGGATAAAATAAGAATGCAGATATGTACCCGGAGTCGAAATCAGACTGAAAATATTTGGGACGGGGGCGCGGGCGCCACTGTCCTGAAAACTGCACCGAAAACCACTGTTTTGCACCCTGAAACACTGTCTGGAAACTGTCGGAAAGCTGTCTGTCTAGAGGACCAGGGTGCCCAGCGCCTCTGTCCCAGGGACCAGGGCGACCAGCGCCCCTGTCCTGGCAAGACCAAGGCGCCCAGCGCCCCTGTCCCAGTCTTCTGAGCTGCAATTGCACACAGAGTTCTGTCTCAGTCTCCTCTTTCTGGATCTGTGTCCTGCGGCATCGTCCGAATCCCGAAACCTGCAATAATATCTGAAAAGGGGGAAGGGTGGCTATATAGGGTTTTGCCTTAGTCAAACCCCCGCTTTGGTGATTTCCACCTCCACGAATAGCCAAGTTGTTTTTCAAAATGTATTGTGTGTGCAGACCTAGTGTGTGTGCAAGGTCCAAAATGCAAGAAAGCAAACTAGAGCAACCTAGAAAGTAAACCCTAATTGCTTGTAAATGATAATGCAAATGCTCTAAATCAAGATGCAATGTGATCTAAAGCATGAATAAATGATATATCAAAGCTTATGTAAGGACATGAAAACAATATGAAATCATACCCAACCCTCAAGGGAGGAGTACAAGCCAATCTTCAGTCGGTAATCTCCTATTGTTCTTCAATGTCTTCCAAGCCCTAATTGGATGAATGAATGAATTTGATAGATGCTTGATAGAATGATGTTGAGTGTTGTTGAAGTCTTCAAAGATCTACTCTTTCGCTGCATATGAAGTTCCTGGAAACAAAAATCCGATCCTTTCAAATGAAGAAAGAGAGCTCTTATGTATGAAACCCTAGGTCATAAATTCGTATTTTGGCCGACCTAGAGATTCAATATCCCGCCAATTTCTTGGGGTTAAGCTTTATTTTATGATTAGATCGTGCTCCCAAAATTTCGGGAAAAATGTCCGGGACCATGTTGCACGGGCGCCATGGTCCCGACAACTTTTCATCAAATTTTCAGGGCCGTCGGATATGATGATTTTAGAGAGAATCCCGAAGTTACAGGTGATTTCGAGATGTTTAGTCCCCGAAACCAAGCCCCCAAGTTCGAAATAGGACTTAATTAGGGTTTTTGATTAAGTGGTGTATTGGAAGAATAAAATGCGAAGGGCGCGCTTTAGTGAAAGGGCCCAACTTTGTGATGTAGAAAATGATGAAATAGGGCCTTAGACCTAATTAATTTGATTAATTAAGTGCTTAAGGAGAAATGCAATGCAGAATGCAAAACGCACTAAGGCGGGTGCTAAACTAGGTGCGAAATTGTATCACCCTAGCGAGTGCGTACAATTTACGACGCTACATTTAGCCCCCACTTTAGCGGTCATATGAGTATTACGTGCATATGCAAGCTAAAGTACAAAAAAGTAAACATTATTTGAAAAATGATATATCCATAAGTCGTCGGACGAAGCCCCCAGCGGTATCTATAGTACACAGTTAGGAACCGCACCCTACAAAACAAACGTTAGATCACAAAAATCACCTAATGCTTATTAGGGAAAGTGATGAAATCTGTGAGTAGCTATATGCCCCCCCCTATTTCGACTTGCTTATTTAGGGAGGTGAAACAGGGTAGCATGTTTACTTGCGACAAATTGTGTAATAGAGTATTGATGAGGGGTGTTCACTAAATAGGCTTCATCAGAGCACTTTTTGGAACATCCTGAGAGTAGGGGAAGGAAAGTACGATCCCAACGCAACAAACGGTTCGAAAATCGCATCTCCCAAACTCAAGTTATGATAAAATGAAGGATAGGATAAAAATTAGGGTTTTAAGAAGTAAGAATAAACAAACGAGAGTATATACTTTGAAAGTGACACTTGTATTCGTCACTTTTTCAATTTCAGGATACTATTCAGTGCAGCGGAGCCCACCTAGTCATCATGCCTTCACGACGATCGGAGTGTCCCATGAGGATCGAGATCCTGCGCTAGGCCGTGATCGACGACGAGCCCCTGGACGAGGTGAGTTGACTGAACGTTTGACTTTTGATTTCTTGCATGTTTGACTTTTCCGTGATCGAATGCGGACCCTGAACGCCGACCGGGGCCCACCTAGGGCGCCCTGGTCCCTGAGGGGCGCCCTGGTCCCCCCAGGGCGCCATGGTCCCTGACAGGGGCGCCATGGTCCCTGCAGGGCGCCATGGTCCCCTCAGGGCGCCATGGTCTTTGACAGGGCGCCATGGTCCCTGACAGGGCGCCATGGTTCCCAATCAGGGCCTGGCGAGGGGTTACAAGGCAAGCATTCAATGTTCAACAGTTTGCATTTGCGATTTCGATGATTGAGTACTGATTTTGGTCATGTTTCGTTTTGCAGGGTCTCCCGTACATGAGAGAGCACACAGCGGGACACATCCTTCGCACTTTGCGAGACCAGATTCCACGGCTGACTCAGTCAGAGAGAGACACCCTATCGATAGTAGGATTGTGGTACATGATTCTTATGCTGGCCATTCGATTTCATCCTGCGATGCTGATGGCACTGATGGAGAGATGGGATCCGGACACCTGTACCTTTCACCTTCCGATAGGAGAGCTGATGGTCACACTCGAGGATGTGTACCGTATACTGCGTCTTCCTATCAGAGGAGCGACAGTCACATATGTGACTGATCGGGTAGCAGAGGATCATCAGAGGGAGCAGATGTACTGCATAGGGAGAGTCATGCCGAGCGAGACGAGAGGTCGTATCATGGTCAGCTGGCTCTTACATCCTACAGGAGAGATACCACTTCTGAGATGCCTCATGATAGCCATCATAGCACTAGCCGTCTGCCCTAATGGGTGAGGGACACACATGCATGGGGGCCTCACATGGTGTATTAGAGGGATGGAGAGACATAGGAGAGTTTATGCATGGGGTCAGAGTATGCTTGCACATCTCTATCACGACCTTGAGGAGTATGTATTCGGACAGGGTTGTAGTTTGATGACATGCACACTTCTGCAGGTGTGGATCTTAGAGCACTTCACATGCACCAGGCCCGTCGGCTATCCACTGAGTATAGCGAGGGAGCGACCTAGGGTGTTCGCTTATCCATTGACCAGCGAGTGGAGATTTGGGGATTTGTTGTATTGGAGAGTGACTATTGATAGACTGACAGCCGAGGTGACAGTGTGGAGACCTTACCTACGGATGCACAGATGGGATGGTATGGAGAGACAGTTAGCATGTCTACAGAGGAATCGCCTACTGCGAGGACGATATGCACACATCATAGTCCCTTTCTACTTTGACCGAGTACGGAGGCAGTTCGGACTAGAGCAGTGTGTTCCAGCCGATGTGCCCATCTATACTCGACACTCACGGGTCCTTCCCAGACCTAGAGCAGTAGCGAGACCGACGGTGGATGATATCGATACGACAGACTTAGAGGGATCAGATCAGGATGTAGTCACTGACTATTCTGCAGAGCCTGGAGCACAACGTAGATATATTTCATGGTTCATGAGATCATATCCAGGTCCTATCTTTCCACCAGATCATCCGACAGGCTATCCAGGCCCATGGAGACATGGAGACCGAGACGAGGACGAGGGATCCAGGTCAGAGGAGCTAGATGAGGGAGAGGATCATGAGGAGGCGGGAGATCCTGATCCACCTACAGGCGATCAGCCCAGTGACGAAGAGGAGGAGGATGCAGATAGAGAGGAGGACGAGGAGGATGCAGGTGATGATGCGGATGAGGATGAGGATGACGAGGAGGACGAGGAGGAGGATGATAGAGATGATGAGGAGGAGTCGGATGCAGCTCCCCACCATTCAGGAGACGATACCATAGCCCTGGACCCACCTTTTATTCCCCAACAGGGGGAACAGGAGGCGATACGGAGACCTGTCACCAGTACCATCCAGCCTACACCCATCGTGGATAGAGTATTCGAGCGAGGGGAGCCTAGCGGTTCCCAGTCACAGATGCTACCATATCATGATCCCTACTGGCGCGAGGGAGATCCAGGTATAGTAGGTTTATATTGATTGATTAATGCTTTGATGATATAGAATGGTACTAACAAAGATCTATTCTACTGCCACAGCTAATGTGCAGGAATGGCGTTCCTTGATTCAGCAGGCAATGAAAGACATCTCCATGATAGCACAGATTCCTAGTTCCTCATAGATTACCTACAGGCCTCAGGGGAACGCGGGTCGGCATGAGGATTTGTTTTTCCCATTCCAATTACAGGTAGATATATGGAGGGAGAGAGAGAGAGTCCTATCAGAGGATCTCCGTCAGGCACGGCAGAGAGAGAGAATCCTATCGGAGGATCTCCATCAGGCGCGACAGAGAGAGAGAGTCCTATCAGAGGATCTCCATCAGGCGGGGCAGAGAGAGAGAGTCCTATTAGAGGACCTCCAGCAGGTGCGGCGAGATCTAGTAGCGGCCCAGACCGAGGCTACCACCTATCGTGCGATCCTCATGGATAGGGATCATAGGAGTTCCTCTCGGAGTCACTCACGATCTGTATCGCGCTACACACCCATGGGTCCACCTCCACGGCCAGATCAGGAGGGAGCATCCAGTCGACACTCTCCAGCCACTAGCCCTAGGAGATGATTGTATGATGTAAGAGAGAGATCACACTTTGGATATACAGTGACCCATGTTTGTACATGATCCACACATATATATGTATATATACATGCTTCTCGTTTTTGTCTCAAATGTGTTATCTTTAATGCCTAAAACAATATATATTTTGTTTTGATTAAATCTAATACATTTGGTAAATGTACATGTATGTTCAGGATTTAATTTCTATGTGATCGATTTCTCAATGCTCCATGATTAAATTGATACATGTGTGACTTAATTAAAATATTTAATCAAGTACGACATTGATGATAAGGAAGAAATATGCATTAAGTCTAAGAATCATATAACTAATGTGATTTAATTTTGAACTTAAACACAACATGATACGATTCTACTTAACACACATAAAGACACTGTATAATATGCTAGCATTATGAAAATGTAAACCTTTTACAATTTACATTAATGAATTCAAGACAAACTATAAAGTAAGAAGAAATGCTTGTCAGGAACGAAGCAATATAGATCAAACATCATAACATTTAATTCTATTTTGCTTTTAATTAAGAAACACTAACATATTATCCAATGTTGAAGAAAATAGATAAGAAGTGAAGAATTTAAGCATAATATCTACGCAAGTGCATAGCATTGATAGGTTCTTTAAGAGGTGTACCGTCTACATCCGCTATTTTGTAAGCAGTTGATCCATAATCCTTAATGACGATATATGGTCCAAGCCAATTAGGACTAAATTTTCCCTTTTCGGCCGGCAAGGCATTCACATTGCGCTGATTCTCATAAAGGACTAAATCACCTACTGAGAAGGAATGTTGAATGACCTTATCATTATAGCTTCGCTGTAGAGTTTTGTGATACGCTTGAATATGCTCAAGAGCGTTTATACGCTGTTCATCAAGCATTTCAAGCTGTTGAAGTCGTTGTTCTCTATAGGAGTCATCATCTACTATACCTTTGAGAGAAACCCTAAGTGATGGAATTTCTAACTCTAAGGGCATAATAGCGTCAGCACCATAAACAAGATTATAAGGAGTAGTTCCCGTAGCAATTCGTACACTCGTTCGGTAAGCCCAAAGAGCGTAGATTAGCTGGTTACTCCAATCCTTACCATGCTTATTTACGATTTTACGAAGAATTTGCTCAATTATCTTATTAGATGATTCGGTTTGACCATTTGACTGAGGGTAATACGGTGTAGAAAATCGATGTTTGATATGATACTTCTCGAGGAATTTCTTCACATCCTTGTTCTTAAATGATGTTCCATTATCTGATATAATAGTGGAAGGTATCCCAAATCGAGAAATAATGTTTTCTAGAAGAAATTGACAAATCACTTCAGCAGTAGTAGAGCGAAGGGGAATAGCCTCTACCCACTTCGTAAAGTAATCTGTTGCGGTTATAATGAAGGTGTGTCCTTGAGATGAAGGAGGAGAGATTTTTCCAATAAGATCCAAACCCCATGCGGAGAAGGGCCAAGAAGCTACTTGAGAGCGAAGTTCTTGGGCAGGAGCATGAATCAGGTTATTGTGTTGTTGACATTGATGACATTTCTTAACAAATGAAAAGGAATCCTTCTGCATAGTTTGCCAATAGTATCCCATATGAAGTAGCCTATGAACCAGGGATTTGCCCCCAAAGTGCCCCCCACAGGCACCCGAATGTGCCTCTTCAAGGGCAATAGGGATTTCCGACTTGTTAAGACAACGAAGGAGAAGACCATCATAACCCCTTCGATAAAGGACATTAGAAAGGATGATATATCTAGCAGACAACTTGCGGATTCTAGCCCTAGTGTTCCTATTAGCAGAATCAGGGAAGGTACCATCGGTCAAATATCTTACAATATGCGAGAACCATTCATCTGAGTCTACAAAGTCACAACATGTTACCAAGCTAGAATCATCTTCAATAGCTGGAGAAGTAAGATTGTGAATAACGAAGTTAAGATCAACCATAGGGTCCTCTAAAGATACTAACGAAGCCACACATGCCATTGCATCCGCATGTCGATTATCTTTTCGAGGAACAGGTTCCATGGTATAAGAATCGAAATTTTGTAATAAAGATATAGCATGGTCTTTATATTGTGATAATTTGTCCTGTTTCGCTTGATATAGTCCTGTTACTTGTCTTATAATCAATTGCGAATCTCCATAGATATGTATGTGTTTTATATTAAGAGCTAGGGCTGCTTTTATTCCTGCTATAAGAGCCTCATACTCAGCAATGTTATTGGTACACAGGAAATTTAGACGATATGACAAGGGAATAGGTTTCTTTGTAGGAGAAATCAGAACAACACCTGCCCACGATCCCGTACGACACTTAGAGTCATCAAAGAATAACTCCCAAGTTTCATCTTCCTCTATAGAAAGAATGAAGTCATCAGGAAAGGACTCAGGGTTAGGGAAGGAGAAGGGTGAAGGGGCCTCAACTAAGTGATCGGTCAACGCTTGTCCTTTAATTGCTCTTTGTGAAACAAATTTAAGGTCAAATTCAGTTAACATCATAACCCACTTAGCGAGACGTCCTGACAAATAAGTTTTAGAGAAAAGATGCTTCAACGGATCAAACTTAACCATGACATGGACTTCTGAATTTAAAAGATAATGTCTCAATTTCTGAGTCGCAAACACCACGGCCAAGCATTGTCTTTCTATCACAGAATATCGGGTCTCATAATCGAGTAAAGTACGACTTATATAATACACCGGACACTCCTTACCATCTTTATCATGTTGTGCTAACAATGCTGCGAGAGCATGAGAAGAAGCAGCTGTATACAGGATAAAGGGTTTAGAAGGTTCGGCAGGTTGAAGAATAGGAGGACTAGCTAAATACACTTTTAAATCTTCAAATGCTTGTTGACAATCCTCATTCCACTGAAAAGTGATATCCTTTTTAAGAAGTTGAGTAAAAGGAAAGGTACGATCCGCAAGTTGAGACACAAACCTACGAATAGCTTGAATCTTTCCTTGTAAGCTTTTAAGTTGAGATACATTTCGAGGAGGTGGCATGTTAACAATAGCATCTATTTTCTTAGTATCCACCTCAATCCCACGATGCGAAACTATGAATCCTAATAGTTTTCCACTATCCACACCAAAAACACATTTTCGGGGATTCAAGCGCATGTGATATTTACGAATTCTTTCGAAGATTTGACGAAGGACTTTAACATGATCCATGCGAAGAAAGGATTTAGCCAAAATATCATCAACATAATCCTCTAAAATCTTATGCATATAATCATGAAAGATAAGGGTCATCGCTCGTTGATAAGTTGCACCGGCATTTTTTAGTCCAAAAGGCATCATTATCCAACAAAACGTACCCCAAGAAGTGGTGAAAGCGGTTTTGAATTGATCTTGAGGGTTTATGAAAATTTGATTATAGCCTGAAAAACCATCCATGAAGGATAACAAGGCATGTCCTGCCGTAGAATCAACTATCATGTCAATGTTTGGAAGAGGGAAATCATCTTTTAAAGAAGCCTTATTTAGATCCCAAAAGTCGGTACACATCCTTATTTTGTTATCTGGTTTAGCCATAGCGACAATGTTTGAAATCCAGGGGGAATAGTCAATAGGGCGGATAAATCCAGCCTCTAATAATTTTTCAATCTCAGCTTTAACAAGCAGAGCTATCTTAGGATTCATTTTTCGAATCTTTTGTTTCACGGGCTTAGCATCAGGAACTAAGACAATATTATGAGTAACAATCTTAGGATCTATACCAGGCATGTCAGAATATGCCCAAGAAAAGATCTCAGGGAATTCATGCAATAGCTCTTCATATTGTTTCTGTTCCTCTTTATCCAAACATTTTCCAATTTTAATGATTTTTTCTTTGTTGCAAGGATCCATCTTAACATCAAGAGTATCACTTATGAGGAGGTTACTTTGTTGAGGAGTATCCTTTAACTGAGGGAATTCTTTCACAATCTTATCATTATCAATCTCTTTTCCAAAATAAGCTTCAGTGTTCAAACAATAAGGGAGACCCCTATTGTGATGATAACGAGGAAGAGTGTCATAGGCTCCCAAGAACTCAGCTAAAGCATCGTCAGTAGGGAAGATATCCAGAGCACAATCATCCAAAGAATCTTCATCAATATACTCAGGGTGTTGTATTGATAAAGATGTAGAGATAGCATTAACACTAATGCATGGTCTTTTAGAGGCTTTAGTACGTCTGCAGGGATTATAACCAAGTCCAAAGGCATAATTATGAAAATTAGTCTCTAGAGGAACTCTAATCCCTTGTTCATTAGCACCACAACCTTTTCCATGATACCCATGTTTAGCAAAAATGCGAAAACCACGACCATAGCGATCAGCCATTTCAGGAAAAGAAGGTGGTTTTTCATAAGACAAAGAATCAAACTCTTTATAGTTATAGATGTGAGAAGAGGAAGTTTGAGAAGCGGCCACAAAGTTATTACTCATAGCCTCAGGCAGGGTTGATTGATTTTTAGTTTCTTCCTTCTTTTCAACTTTGTGATTTTCAGTTTCTTCCTTCTTTTCAACTTTAAGCTCTCTAGAAGGAAGTTTATATTCACCTACAAAGGTAGGATTAAAATCAAGAGATCCCCAATCATCTTCTACGAGAACCTTCTCAGGATCAAAATCCCTTTTTGTGTAGTTTCAAGCCGAGAAGGATCTTCCTTAGGAATTCTAGATTCATCCCAAGGATTTTGATCCTCAGGAAATGAAGACTCATCAATAGGTTTCTTGTTTAAAGAGTCATCATTAGACGAGGATGGCTTAGAAGAATCTCCTTTAGATGTTTGTAGACATGCTTGAAAATTAGTATCTCCCATCAAAGTATATGTCTTATTGTTATAGATGAATTTAACTTGTCTATGCAATGTAGAGGGGACAGCTTGCATGCTGTGAATCCAAGGCCTCCCTAATAACAAGTTGTATGTTAAATTTCCCGGCATAACATGGATAGGAGTAGGCAAAGTAACAGGTCCCACTGTGAGAGGTAAGGTGATGATACCCAATGAAGTCTTAGCCACATTGTCAAAGCCACGAATGGAACGAGAGTCAGGCTCCATAAGAGACGTATCCACATTCATCTTATGCAATAAATTGATGCTACACACATTAAGGCCAGAGCCATTATCTACTAGTGTTCGTCTTATAGCAGTGTCTTTCATGACAACCACAATCATCAAGGGATCATATTGTTGTTGGACTTCACTAGTAGGCAACTCATCTTGCGTAAACACAATTTGAGGTTTAGGATTCATCACAGAGTTAACAAAAGATGCTATATTACTAGATGTATTCGGTGGAGGAACATTCAAATCTTTCAAGGCATCTTGTAACATTCCATGATGAGCGGAAGAAGTTTGAATCAAATCCCAAAGGGATATCTTAGCAGGGGTAGCTTTAAGCTGTTCTATGAGATCATATTCCTTACCCATATTTTGCGAAATACGGGGAGCTTGAGGAAGAATTGGTTGAGGATTAGGAAGCGAAACTGGAATAACAGGAGGAGGGTTAGGTTGCTTATTATTTCTGGTATGATAAGTATGGGCAACCGCATGATAACTCTCTCTAGTTATTTGCTTAGCATAATTGTAAGGACTTATAGATTTTCTTCCTTGTACGGTGATGATTGGTTTATTCGGAGTACAAAAGGAATCATGATCATACGTCCCTTGGACAGTAAGGAGAGGAGTCTTAGGAATTTGAAAGGTGGGAGAAGGATAAGCACCTTGGACTTCAAAGAGAGGTTTGTTATATCCATTCAAATTTATCATGTTAACCAATTTAGAGGTCTTGTTTTTGTTTATAGGTTTCGACAAAGCCACGAAGTCATCAAGGGCATCATCCAACAAAGCATGATCATATCGGTTAAAAGGTTTGTCTTTTGATTCAAAAGGAGACATCTCCTCATAGAGGGGATTATTGAAAACAACCATGTTACTAGATTCAGGGGAAGAGTGCATAGGAATGTATCCTTGAGAGGAATCATTCGTCATATCTTTCTCATCACACCTAAATGGCATAGTAACAAGGTTTATGAGTTTTTGGTAAAATGAAGGTTTAGCATCCTTAGGGTTTAAAAACTCATCTAAGGCTTCATCTAATTCATCTTGGCTATACTCATAATAATCATCAAATGCATGAACATTTTGCAAATAAAAATCTGACATTTTGAAAAGATTGCATAAAATTGAAACACACAATGCAAAGAAACACAAGTTCTCTTTTTTTTTCTTTTTCTCTTTTAATGAAATGAAAAAAAACACACTAAATCTAGATCTAACAAATGCAATGCAAGAGGAAGCAATGATAGTTTCACGTCGGGTTCACCAAAATGTGTAGGGGAAAAAGCGAGACTAGGTTAATCATGCCCTAATCCTACCTTTTGACACACATTACGGAATACGAAAGAGCCTAGAGATATCGCACGGTTGGCTACTTCTTTTGGTGAAAGAGAGAGCCACGGGATATCTATTAGGATTTCTATTCCCTTGTTGAAATTGAAAGCTAAAATGATACGAGTTCAAACCCTAACCTCAAAATGTAAGTATGACCTAGTAACAAGTTTGCAGAATTGAGATTAAGCAATGAACAGCTGTAAATGTAAGGATAAAATAAGAATGCAGATATGTACCCGGAGTCAAAATCGGACTGAAAATGTTCGGGACGGGGGCGCGGGCGCCACTGTCCTGAAAACTGCACCGAAAACCACTGTTTTGCACCCTGAAACACTGTCTGGAAACTGTCGGAAAGCTGTCTGTCTGGAGGACCAGGGCGCCCAGCGCCTCTGTCCCAGGGACCAGGGCGCCCAGCGCCTCTGTCCCAGGGACCAGGGCGCCCAGCGCCCCTGTCCTGGCAGGACTAGGGCACCCAGCACCCCTGTCCCAGTCTTCTGAGCTGCAATTGCACACAAAGTTCTGTCTCAGTCTCCTCTTTCCGGATCTGTGTCCTGCGGCGTCGTTCGAATCCCGAAACCTGCAATAATATCTGAAAAGGGGGAAGGGCGGCTATATAGGGTTTTGCCTTAGTCAAACCCCCGCTTTGGTGATTTCCACCTCCACGAATAGCCAAGTTGTTTTGCAAAATGTATTGTGTGTGCAGACCTAGTGTGTGTGCAAGGTCCAAAATGCAAGAAAGCAAACTAGAGCAACCTAGAAAGTAAACCCTAATTGCTTGTAAATGATAATGCAAATGCTCTAAATCAAGATGCAATGTGATCTAAAGCATGAATAAATGATATATCAAAGCTTATGTAAGGACATGAAAACAATATGAAATCATACCCAACCCTCAAGGGAGGAGTACAAGCCAATCTTCAGTCGGTAATCTCCTATTGTTCTTCAATGTCTTCCAAGCCCTAATTGGATGAATGAATGAATTTGATAGATGCTTGATAGAATGATGTTGAGTGTTGTTGAAGTCTTCAAAGATCTACTCTTTCGCTGCATATGAAGTTCCTGGAAACAAAAATCCGATGCTTTCAAATGAAGAAAGAGAGCTCTTAATTAATCAAATTAATTAGGTCTAAGGCCCTATTTCATCATTTTCTACATCACAAAGTTGGGCCCTTTCACTAAAGCGCGCCCTTTGCATTTTATTCTTCCAATACACCACTTAATCAAAAACCCTAATTAAGTCCTATTTCAAACTTGGGGGCTTGGTTTCGGGGTCTAAACATCTCGAAATCACCTGTAACTTCGGGATTCTCTCTAAAATCATCATATCCGACGGCCCTGAAAATTTGGTGAAAAGTTGTCGGGACATAAACTACATTTTTTCTCTCTCATTTGGCATGAAGAGGATATGTGTACAAAACGTGGAAACTATACTCAAGCATTCAAGCAATCAATCATTTCAAGTCTCCATTCAAGGCTAAGTGTTGCATTCAAGACAAGGATTCAATCATTGAAGAGGAGATCACTTATTACATGCTACATACTACAACATACAACATCTAAACCTTTGCACATAAGGATACCAACATCCTTAGAACAAGGTATTAGTACTTGTTTTACATTACAGTCATTTACATTTACAACACTTGCTCATTTCTTGGTTAATTCCAAAACCGGGGTTTTACCTAAAGGCAAACCCCTAATCCCTAACCCCCCATCATCTTCGCTTTTCTGTGTGTAGGTTGCAGGTACGCGGCTGAAATTGAAGATCTGGAATCCTTGTGCAGAGACGAACCGATCCCCCTTCGTTTGACGGATTTTTCGGAGGACCGTGGCGCCGGGCGCCATTGTCCCGACAACTTTTGCTCAAATTTGCAGGACAGCGCCGTATCGACATTTTACTGCTAATTCCAGGTCCGCAGCTTCATCCTATAACCTAAACTCAGTTTATAAGCGAATCTTTGTCACTTTCTATGCATGCTTAGCTTAATTCTTCTATGCACATTCTTTACAAAAGAGGGTAGCCTTGCTTTCCTAACCCTTGAAATTCATTTAGCATCCAATCTTACATTGTGTGGGATTAAATCTTATGAGTTTCAACCCCTCTTTTGAATGTAAAGTCTTCCCCCTAAGTGAAAACCCATCGAATCCTAGCGAACCTCCCTTCTCTCTCCTCGGAGTCGGAAGAGGGGAGAACAACTAGGGTTCGACCGCGATTTTCCGCTTTACATTTTGGTAGGGGAAAAAGCGAGACTAGGTTAATCATACCCTAATCCTACCTTTTGACACACATTACGGAATATGAAAGAGCCTAGAGATATCGCACGGTTGGCTACTTCTTTTGGTGAAAGAGAGAGCCACGGGATATCTATTAGGATTTCTATTCCCTTGTTGAAATTGAAAGCTAAAATGATACGAGTTCAAACCCTAACCTCAAAATGTAAGTATGACCTAGTAACAAGTTTGCAGAATTGAGATTAAGCAATGAACAGCTGTAAATGTAAGGATAAAATAAGAATGCAGATATGTACCCGGAGTCGAAATCGGACTGAAAATGTTCGGGACGGGGGCGCGGGCGCCACTGTCCTGAAAACTGCACCGGAAACCACTATTTTGCACCCTGAAACACTGTCTGGAAACTGTCGGAAAGCTGTCTGTCTGGAGGACCAGGGTGCCCAGCGCCTCTGTCCCAGGGACCAGGGCGCCCAGCGCCCCTGTCCTGGCAGGACCAGGGCACCCAGCGCCCCTGTCCCAGTCTTCTGAGCTGCAATTGCATACAGAGTTCTGTCTCAGTCTCCTCTTTCCGGATCTGTGTCCTACGGCGTCGTCCGAATCCCGAAACCTACAATAATATCTGAAAAGGGGGAAGGGCGGCTATATAGGGTTTTGCCTTAGTCAAACCCCCGCTTTGGTGATTTCCACCTCCACGAATAGCCAAGTTGTTTTGCAAAATGTATTGTGTGTGTCAAAATTGCGTTTTTTATTATCATAAATCTGAAAAGTGTGTCTACATTTATTCGAAATTTCAGTGCTTTATTCAAATTCTTGCAATTTATGACTTTTGAAATTAAGTGCTTAATTACAACAACTTTGATTTCTGCTTTCAAAATTGAATTTTGCATGAAATTGAGTCAATTTTTAATTTTCAAAATTTGCATTGCTTTTGACATTCCCTCTAAAATCATAAAATTCAAAATTTCAGTTTCCCTCTCTTTTTCAAAAATTCAAATTTTGCATTTTTCGACAATCTTGATAGGGTTCAATTTTGAGATTGCAACTTTAATTTGGCCTATCTACAGATCGTAAAATCCCTCAATTTTTTCAGATTAGCTCTAAAATCATCATACCTTTCATCCCTGCAAATTTTGAAAAAAGTTGCAAGGACCGTGTTGCACTCTGAGCGCCACGGTCCCGGACATTTTTTCTGAAATTTCGGGAGACTGTTGTGATTGTATTTAACAGCTTAAATCTGGAAGATTGGCTGGTTTTACTGAAAATTGCTACCTCTAAGATCAAAATCTTTTCTCTCTCTCTAGTGCATGAGTTTTACAACAGTAAGCCCTACTTACACTATTCCCGTTAGACGAAGCCGTAGAATTAAGTCCTTCCGAGGTTTAACTATCGAGGAGATGGAACCTAATTTGAGTAGCCTTTTTAACGAGGACATGGGTAATTCCTCTAATCCTCCTAATGATGAAGAAGCTCCCCATGAAGTTTCCGTTGAACAACTTTCGAAATTGGATAACCAATTTGACGATTTTCACCAATGGATGTCTCATGAGTATCCCGATAGTCAAGCTCTTCCTTTAATTGAGGGTCTAAAACGCATGCTTCAAAGTGATAAGAATGGAATTGATGTTTTACGTGGTATCGCACATATTGTGGATTTGAATATGATGCCTATGAAGAGTTGTGCTGAATCTTTAGGTTATACACAACCTCCTACACAAGTCAATCATTCTATTCCTTTGACTACTCCTATTGCTAGTATACCTACCTTTACATCAAACATCATGGCTACCTCTATACAAGACATTCCTCCTGTGATCACTAGTCATGGGGGCAATCCTCCCTCTTCTTCAAATAATCCTCTTCCTTCATTCAATCCAACTTCTTCGTACATTCCTTCAATGAATGTTCCTATTACATATTCACAAATGAACATGACGCACGGGGGCAATTCATTTAACCATTCCATTCCTCCTTGTAGTGTTCCTCCTATCCAATCATCCCCTATGGTTGAATATCACACCTCCATCTCAATCTAACACATCCAATATGAACTCTTCGACTGAAGCGACCATTAACAATCTTGCACAAACTGTCTCTTCTTTACAGCAACAAATTGCCTCTATGAATCAATCTAAGTTTAGTGTGCCCACATTTGATGTTGCGAGCCCACTTTCTCTTGATATTGTTCGAGCTATCCCTCCTAAACATGTTGAAATTCCGCATTTGGAGCTTTATAATGGTAAAGGAGATCCTCTAACACATGTTAAGACTTTTCAAACAATTTGTACCGATTTTGCTTATGACCAAAGGTTGCTTGCAAAACTGTTCACTAGAACATTAAGAGACAAAGCCTTACAATGGTATTGCTCATTGCCTTCTTATTCTATTACTTCTTTCGAACAACTTGCAAATGCTTTCATTCAACAATTTCAAAACAATATAAGTCCTAAAGTTACTTTGATTGATTTAATGCATTGTAAACAATGTGTTAAAGAAAAAGTGACTGATTTTATTGGTAGATATAAGCATTTGTATGCTCAAATTTCTTTTCCAGTACCTGATAATGATATTCAAAGAATCTTTATTTCTAATTTACAAAAAGATATTCGAGACAAACTTCTGTTTTCTGAGTTTACTTCTTTCCAACAGTTGTGTGCCACTCTTCACAATTATCAACTGACTGTGAGTCAAATGGAACAATCACATCCTATGGCTCCGAGTGATAAGGGTGATAGCAGTCAACAACCATTTGGGAAGTTTAAACCGAACAGAGATTCCATCAAATTCAATGAAAACATGATCAACAACAATGTGAATGCAGCATCAGGTGTGCCTCCTATTTCTAAATTTTTCAGGAAAGAAAGAAAGTATACTCCTTTGAATGAATCATTGCATGATATTATGAACAAGTTATTGGGACAAAATGTGCTTACTCTTCCTCCTGTACGACAAATTGATCCTGCAAAGATTACTTCACCTTATTTTGATCACAAAGCTTTTTGTCATTTTCATCGTCAGCCTGGTCATGATACTGAAAAATGTTTTTCTTTAAAGGGTAAAATTCAAGATTTGATTGATAATAATACTATTTCTGTTTCTGGAGTGAATGATAAAGGCAACACATTTGTAGCTCCTCCTAACCAAAATCTTCAGATTTTCACTGATCCATTGCCTTCTCATACCTCTAATGCAATTGAGGCTAATGATTCCTCTCTTTCATCTGATGGTCTTGTGTCTATGACTCCGAATGTGATTAACTTTGTAGAGCAGCAAGAAATCCCTAAAGAACCTTCCATCACATTTGATTCTAGTGAAACCATTAGAGCACCTGATGGTCCTTTATACATAGTTGCAAAAGTCAAAAATACACCTTGCCGTGGAGTGCTTATTGATCCTTCATGCATGATTAATGTTATTACTGAAGAATTTCTTTTTACTTTGCAATTGAATCAAGTGATCTATGACAAAACAGATGTGATTGTGAAACTATTTGATGCATTTTCTTCTCCTGCAATTGGTTCTATTACATTGCCTATTGAGGTCCATAATAAATCTCTTGATGTGAACTTTGCTATTATTCCTTCTTCCGAACAATTTCGTGTGAAGCTTGGCTATCCTTGGCTATCTTCCATGAAGGCTATTGCTTCTCCTATACATAAGTGTTTGAAATTTCCCCATAATGGTGAAGTTGTTATTGTCAATCATAGTCTCTTTAAACCAGCTGAAAGAACCTCTAGTGTTCCTATTGATTACTTTTGGCCTAAACAATTCCAATCTCTTCCCCTGTGAAGTGATCATCTTTTCAAATCTTATCAAAAGTGGAAAACAGATATGATCCTATCTTTAAGTGAACCTAGAACACCTAAACTTGACATTCCTATCATTCTTGAGAAGGAAATTCTTCCTTTGAAAGATAAAACTAATGTCTTTCCTCAAGAAGATTCCCAACCCGTCCCCATGGATGTGACTATGTCTATGCCTGATAAATCTTCTAAGAGTAGATCTATACCTCCTCATCATGATGGACTTGGTCTTCTCCCTAAACCAAAAATTCCTCCTTTATATGGAGCAGTTCCTCCTCCTGCCTTTTATAGAGAAAAGAGACCTTCTTCTTCTCCTATTATCCAGCCTAAGAGACCACAACCTAAACACCCAAGTGATAAGGATGAGAACATTCCTCCTCCTCTATCTTCTACACTTCCTACTAAGACTAGACGTAATCGTTCTGCACGCGAACGCCGACGAAAACGTCGTCTTAGGGCTCAAGCAGCCGCTTCTCAAAATTTATAATCTCCAAAAACACCTTCAACAAGCATTATTCCATTTTCGCCTCAGCCGGATATTGAGCCTAAATCTCCTAAACATAAGATGCATGATGGTCTTGATCCTGTGCGAGTTAAAGATCCTATTTTTATAAATCTTGATGATGATATAGATGAAAATGTTATTCATTATGAAAATGTTACTCCTCTTGCTTCTGATAGTGAATATGAACTTGTTGATGTTGATAACCATTTATCTAATGAATTTTCTAAAGCACTTATCCTAGCTCCTAGACAAGAACAACGTGGCTTGGAACATGAACATAGCCCTTGTTTGGACCTTGTGATAGCTCCATCTGCTGTGTTGGATGTTCCTCCTCTAGCGTGTTCCCTGCCTTCCCGAAACATTGATCAGCAAGATCGGGGGGTAGATGACATGCTAGACTAGTTACATTAGCATGGCAGATTCTCTCCCCCTCCCTTTTGTTACTTCTTCTATATGTTATTCTCATTCTTCTTTTTGTCGTCCTTAGTGTTGCCTACTGGAGGACGATGCAAAGCATTGAGATCTCTTTGGTCTCTCTCATGTTGACTCAAAAGACACATGTGTTCCCTTCTTCTAGGTGACCTTCCTTGATTGGGGAATGAAGAACAATTATGCATACATACATATGATATATACATGACTTATCATACAGCATACTGACCCCGAGGAAAGCGAAGTCACCTCGTGCTTTGTGTTTTGTGTCTATTATCCTTGGGTTTATCTCACACTTGGGGGCTAAATCCTTGCGATAACGCGCTCCTTTCTTTTCTCATTTCTTATGTGTATCACTACGTTAAAACAATCACCCCCGTTGAGGCACGTGCGATCGCTTTAACATAGGGGGGCATACACCCTGACTATCCCTTCACGATACTTGAAAATTTCTTGGAGAACTTAGCTTTGCCTTGAAAATTTTCGGTATTTCTCTTACATGACTCATAGTGAGGGAACCTTACTACTGACAGTCATGGTTCTCCCTCGTGATCTTCCCTTTTACTTTGTCAATCGAAGTTGTAAGATCCTTAGTCCACTGGGGGCTTGGTGTATCTTGCCTCCTTGACGTGGTGAAAGTCTTTCAATGTTGTTTCCTTGTACTTTACCGGAAGTATGAGCATACATACTCCCGCTAAAGTGGGGACTAAATGTAGCGTCCTAAAATTGCGACACTTGCAATTTTGACTGCATTTTGGTCTTCACGATGGCGACGCAACACGCAACCTGAATGGAGACCCCAAAACTTGCTCACGACACCAAAAACTGCATTTTTCAAGCACCTTGTCCTGAACCTCCTTGCACCCCGCTGTCCCGGAGGTGGGACCAGAGCGCCCAGCGCCCTGGTCCCTCAGGACCAGGGCGCCCAGCGCCCTGGTCCCTGGGTCCTATTTTGGGCCCGGTCTCCTAAGTGATATCGGGTCTTTTTGATTGCAATTTGGAAATATACTTCCCTGGTCGGCCTAAGGTCAGGAAAATCAGTCTATCAGCCCTAATTGACAAGCATATAAACTACATTTTCCTCTCTCATTTGAATGAATGAAAGGTAGATGAAAAAAAGGCAAAAAGCAAGATTCAAACATTCAAGCATTCAAGCATTCAAGCATTCCTTCTAAGTCTCCATTCAAGGCTAAGTGTTGCATTCAAGACAAGGATTCAACCATTGAAGAGGAGATCACTTATTACATGCTACATACTACAACATACAACATCTAAACCTTTGCACATAAGGATACCAACATCCTTAGAACAAGGTATTAGTACTTGTTTTACATTACAGTCATTTACATTTACAGCACTTGCTCATTTCTTGGTTAATTCCAAAACCGAGGTTTGACCTAAAGGCAAACCCCTAATCCCTAACCCCCCATCGTCTTCTCTTTTCTGTGTGTAGGTTGCAGGTACGCGGCTGAAATTGAAGATCTGGAATCCTTGTGCAGAGACGAACCGATCCCCCTTCGTTTGACGGATTTTTCGGAGGACCGTGGTGCCGGGCGCCATTGTCCAGACAACTTTTGCTCAAATTTGCAGGACAGCGCCGTATCGACATTTTACTGCTAATTCCAGGTCCGCAGCTTCATCCTATAACCTAAACTCAGTTTATAAGCGAATCTTTGTCACTTTCTATGCATGCTTAGCTTAATTCTTCTATGCACATTCTTTACAAAAGAGGGTAGCCTTGCTTTCCTAACCCTTGAAATTCATTTAGCATCCAATCTTACATTGTGTGGGATTGAATCTTATGATTTTCAACCCCTCTTTTGAATGTAAAGTCTTCCCCCTAAGTGAAAACCCATCGAATCCTAGCGAACCTCCCTTCTCTCTCCTTAGAGTCGGAAGAGGGAACTTGTGTTTCTTTGCATTGTGTGTTTCAATTTTATGCAATCTTTTCAAAATGTCAGATTTTTATTTGCAAAATGTTCATGCATTTGATGATTATTATGAGTATAGCCAAGATGAATTAGATGAAGCCTTAGATGAGTTTTTAAACCCTAAGGATGCTAAACCTTCATTTTACCAAAAACTCATAAACCTTGTTACTATGCCATTTAGGTGTGATGAGAAAGATATGACGAATGATTCCTCTCAAGGATACATTCCTATCCACTCTTCCCCTGAATCTAGTAACATGGTTGTTTTCAATAATCCCCTCTATGAGGAGATGTCTCCTTTTGAATCAAAAGACAAACGTTTTAACCGATATGATCATGCTTTGTTGGATGATGCCCTTGATGACTTCGTGGCTTTGTCGAAACCTATAAACAAAAACAAGACCTCTAAATTGGTTAACATGATAAATTTGAATGAATATAACAAACCTCTCTTTGAAGTCCAAGGTGCTTATCCTTCTCCCACCTTTCAAATTCCTAAGACTCCTCTCCTTACTGTCCAAGGGAGGTATGATCATGATTCCTTTTGTACTCCGAATAAACCAATCATTACCGTACAAGGAAGACAATCTATAAGTCCTTACAATTATGCTAAGCAAATAACTAGAGAGAGTTATCATGCGGTTGCCCATACCTATCATACCATAAATAATAGGCAACCTAATCCTCCTCCTGTTATTCCAGTCTCTCTTCCTAATCCTCAACCAATTCTTCCTCAAGCTCCCCGTATTTCGCAAGTTATGGGTAAGGAATATGACCTCATAGAACAGCTTAAAGCTACCCCTGCTAAGATATCCCTTTGGGATTTGATTCAAACTTCTTCCGCTTATCATGGAATGTTACAAGATGCCTTGAAAGATTTGAATGTTCCTCCACCGAATACATCTAGTAATATAGCATCTTTTGTTAACTCTGTGATGAATCCTAAACCTCAAATTGTGTTTACGCAAGATGAGTTGCCTACTAGTGAAGTCCAACAACAATATGATCCCTTGATGATTGTGGTTGTCATGAAAGACACTGCTATAAGACGAACACTAGTAGATAATGGCTCTGGCCTTAATGTGTGTAGCATCAATTTATTGCATAAGATGAATGTGGATACATCTCTTATGTAGCCTGACTCTCGTTCCATTCGTGGCTTTGACAATGTGGCTAAGACTTCATTAGGTATCATCACCTTACCTCTCACAGTGGGACCTGTTACTTTGCCTACTCCTATCCATGTTATGCCGGGAAATTTAACATACAACTTGTTATTAGGGAGGCCTTGGATCCACAGCATGCAAGCTGTCCCCTCTACATTGCATAGACAAGTTAAATTCATCTATAACAATAAGACATATACTTTGATGGGAGATACTAATTTTCAAGCATGTCTACAAACATCTAAAGGAGATTCTTCTAAGCCATCCTTGTCTAATGATGACTCTTTAAACAAGAAACCTATTGATGAGTCTTTGTTTCCCTAGGATCAAAATCCTTGGGATGAATCTGGAATTCCTAAGGAAGATCCTTCTCGGCTTGACATTACACAAAAAAAGGATTTTGATCCTGAGAAGGTTCTCGTAGAAGATGATTGGGGATCTCTTGATTTTAATCCTACCTTTGTGGGTGAATATAGGATTCCTTCTAGAGAGCTTAAAGTTGAAAAGAAGGAAGAAGCTGAAAATCATAAAGTTGAAAAGAAGGAAGAAACTAAAAATCAATCAACCCTGCCTGAGGCTATGAGTAATAACTTTGTGGCCGCTTCTCAAACTTCCTCTTCTCACATCTATAACTATGAAGAGTTTGATTCTTTGTCTTATGAAAAACCACCTTCTTTTCCTGAAATGGCTGATCGCTATGGTCGTGGTTTTCGCATTTTTGCTAAACATGGGTATCATGGAAAAGGTTGTGGTGCTAATGAACAAGGGATTAGAGTTCCTCTAGAGACTAATTTTCATAATTATGCCTTTGGACTTGGTTATAATCCCTGCAGACGTACTAAAGCCTCTAAAAGACCATGCATTAGTGTTAATGCTATCTCTACATCTTTATCAATACAACACCCTGAGTATATTGATGAAGATTCTTTGGATGATTGTGCTCTTAATATCTTCCCTACTGACGATGCTTTAGCTGAGTTCTTGGGAGCCTATGACACTCTTCCTCGTTATCATCACAATAGGGGTCTCCCTTATTGTTTGAACACTGAAGCTTATTTTGGAAAAGAGATTGATAATGATAAGATTGTGAAAGAATTCCCTCAGTTAAAGGATACTCCTCAACAAAGTAACCTCCTCATAAGTGATACCCTTGATGTTAAGATGGATCCTTGCAACAAAGAAAAAATCATTAAAATTGGAAAATGTTTGGATAAAGAGGAACAGAAACAATATAAAGAGCTATTGCATGAATTCCCTGAGATCTTTGCTTGGGCATATTCTGACATGCCTGGTATAGATCCTAAGATTGTTACTCATAATATTGTCTTAGTTCCTGATGCTAAGCCCGTGAAACAAAAGATTCGAAAAATGAATCCTAAGATAGCTCTGCTTGTTAAAGCTGAGATTGAAAAATTATTAGAGGCTGGATTTATCCGCCCTATTGACTATTCCCCCTGGATTTCAAACATTGTCGCTGTGGCTAAACCAGATAACAAAATAAGGATGTGTACCGACTTTCGGGATCTAAATAAGGCTTCTTTAAAAGATGATTTCCCTCTTCCAAACATTGACATGATAGTTGATTCTACGGCAGGACATGCCTTGTTATCCTTCATGGATGGTTTTTCAGGCTATAATCAAATTTTCATAAACCCTCAAGATCAATTCAAAACCGCTTTCACCACTCCTTGGGGTAGGTTTTGTTGGATAATGATGCCTTTTGGACTAAAAAATGCCGGTGCAACTTATCAACGAGCGATGACCCTTATCTTTCATGATTATATGCATAAGATTTTAGAGGATTATTTTGATGATATTTTGGCTAAATCCTTTCTTCGCATGGATCATGTTAAAGTCCTTCGTCAAATTTTTGAAAGAATTCGTAAATATCACATGCGCTTGAATCTAGATCTAACAAATGCAATGCAGAATGCAAAACGCACTAAGGCGGGTGCTAAACTAGGTGCGAAATTGTATCACCCTAGCAAGTGCGTACAATTTACGACGCTACAGTACTGCACTCATTTCATGAATCCAAGGACGTCCTAGCAATATGTTATAAGTGAGATTTAAATCCAGGACTTGACAAACCACATCCTTTGTAACTGGCCCAACTCTGAGAGGTAAGGTGACTGTGCCCTTGGATGAATGCTCTTCATCATCATATGCTTTAATGGTGATTTGATTTGTAGAATTCATAGCTTTATCAGAATATCCTAATTGTGTAATAGTGCTTAATGTACAAATGTTTAGACCTACTCCTCCATCTATCAAGACTCTTTTTATTCGATGTTTGTGTATGAAGGCTTCGATGTGTAATGATGCATTATGTGGCTGACTTACGAAGGCGTCATCGGCTTCTGTGAAAGTAAGGGAGTGTGGAAAGGAAAGGTATCCCACCATGGCTTGAAACTGGTCCACGTTCAGATTAGTAGGAACAGCAGTATCTCTTAAGATTTTGTCAAGAATGGCTTTATGTGCAGGCGATATGCGTAATAGCTCAAGGATTGAAATGAGTACGAGTGTCTTCCCTAACTGTTCTACAAGGTCATACTCAGGTTTGGTTGATGAAGAAGTGGTGTTTTTAGTTGGAGCACCTTGCAAAGTGATTTTACCTCAGCGGGTTGTAACATGACATTCAGAGGTAGGTTCAGAAGAAGATCCAACACCTTTTTGGACAATCTTGGGTCTCTGGGTCGAATTCTCAGACGCTTTGTCCTTGATGATAATAGTAGAGACGTAATTGTCCATTGAGATGTGATTGATGGTTGTATCATAGTTGTAAGATGCTCTAGTATAGTTGGTTTGGTCATCTGTGGCTTTAACTTTTCCCTTGTCGTGTTTTGGGAATGGTTCCTTAAACATCTCATGTTCTTGATTAGACGAATGTCCCTCAATCTCAATGTCACCTCTATCAATGAGATCTTGTATGATGTTCTTCAGTCGATGACAATTTCCTATCTTATGACCCTTGCTCTTATGAAATTCACAATACTCATCATCATTCCACCAATTTGGTTTAACCTTTGGTTCATATGGAGGAAAATCTGGAACTGTGATTACCTTGTTTGCCACTAGCTTCTTGAAGACTGACTCAAGTGGTTCTCCCAATGGGGTGTACTTCCTTCGTGATCTGGAAGTTGTTTGAGTATTCACCTAATTGTTTGTAGAACTTGATCCCGAAAAGATGAATTTTGGTCGCACTGTGTTGGAATCAACAACACCATCATTGACTGTGTTCTTATTTTTATTCCAAAATCGTGGCTTATCTTTTCCTTTAAAGTCATCCTTGTTTTCCTTGAATATCTTAATGACTCCTTGTTCAATTAGGACCTTTTCTATCGCTAAGCCTTTTTCAATGACGTCCTTGAAGGTGGACAAACAAGCTTTCCTTAGATCATAGCCAATGGCTTTGTTAACATTCTGGGTGAACATCTCTACCATTTGTTTTTGTGGAATTTCACAAGAGCATCTGCTCGCTAGATTTCTCCATCTTTGTAAAAATGATGCAAAAGACTCTCCATCTTTTTGCTTGGTGTTGCACAAAGTAGTGACTGATATGTCTGTCTCTATGTTGTAGGAGAAATGTTGAATAAATGCCTCTGCTAAGTCACCCCATGACTTAATACCAGGTGGAAGTTGGGAGAACCATTCCATAGCTTGATCGCCTAGGCTCCGTGGGAATAATCTCATCAAATATGTCTCTTCTGCCGCCACCTCAATGCAAGCTGTGAAAAACTATCTTATGTGTGCCTTAGGATCCCCTTTTCCTCTATGCTTATCAAATTTAGGTGTCACAAAGTGTGTAGGAAAAGGAGGCATTGGAATGCTCTTGTCAAATGGATAAGGACATATGTCTCTAATTGTGTATGTTGGCTTTGGCGTATTTATGTCCTCCATTTTCTTTTGTAAGTCCCTGATTTGTTGCTCCAAATTGCTTTTAGGTGGAGATCGACTTCTTGGACCATACCCCATGCTTGAGGCACCAATTGGAGGAGGAGCATGTTGCATATATGGATGATATTGATCATACACATGTTCATATGGAGGAGGTCTATAGTAATGTTGTGTATATGGACCACTTGGTATAGAATCATGTTGAGGAACACCATGTCTATTTTGTGCATGTATACCATATTCTACAGGCATGTCATGTTCTATTGTGTTGCCCCCAAATTTGACATGAGGTTTCCTTGTGTCCAAATTTTGAGCATGCCTTTGAATATCCCATTGTTTTGGTGGTTGATCCTTAGCATTGATATGTGATTGAGCATATTTTTCTCCATAAGACTTCCATAATGGTTTGCGAAGGTGAGTATCATATGTTTGACCCTGTATATGTGGGACCTCTGGTTTTTGAAGCAAAGCTGATGGTGATTCAGGTACCATATGTGGACCTCTATTTCCTCCACTATTAGGTCTCCTTTGATCCATGTTGGAGTGAGGTTGTTGCAAAGGTCGATTTTCCATTATTTGAGACATGTCAAAATCATGAGGTATCTTGGCTCCACTTTGTGCCATCATTTGTAAAAAGTATTGTCTATCCCTTCTCATTATTTCCTTAACCAATCGATTGAAATGGGGATTCATAATGGATTCTTCCACATCTGCTGAATGTACTGAAAATTTGTCCACATTGTCATTGTGTGTAGCATTGTTGTTTATAGTGTCCATGTTCTCAACATTTGGAATGTTTCTATAGGCATCCATGTCAGGTAATGTAGTATGATCAGAATTGAAAAAGACATCATTGTCATACTCATATGAACTCATGTTTGCAGACTCTTGAGCCTCTTTAGTTTCTCCTAGATTTTTGAAGACGGGTTTCAACCATGAACTAGGTATTGACTAAGATGTGTGAGACTAGATGAAAAATGGAAAAAGTATGGAAGACCAAGAGTTGGATGGAATGTAAATGAATCTGAAGTGTACTTGCAATGTCCAAAGTGTAAGACCAAGTATGTATGTAGTAGAGTAGGTGTGACTTCCAAAGAGAGGATAGTTTCTCTTGATGAGGTAAGTTGACCTTGACTCTAAGTAAGACCAAATGAGACCCAAAGGTAAGAAACCTTGATGAGGGACCACTTAGCAAAGTGTTGTTGTATGTAGTGTGTTGATAAAGTATGATGAGGACAAGCAAGTGACCTTTTGACTCAAGTTTAGACAATTGTGAATGAAATGAGAGATGTAAAGCAATGATGGACTTTGTGAGACCCAAGGACTCGTTGACTGCTAAATGAAACCCTGGAGAAATGACCTAGGAGGCTCAAGAATTCCGAAACTAACTGTGTTTGTTTGCTGGACTGTAATAGTTTTTTTTCAATTCTGGACACAGACGCGCCTGTATACTTCACAGACGCGGTTTCCCGACACAGACGTTGCTCTGTTTAACAGAGACGCATTTCTGAGATTTTTTGCAAAGTGTAATGTTTACTGTTGGAACACAGACGCGATTTTGCCCTTCACAGACGTGGCTAGACAACACAGACGCTATTATGCCCGACACAAATGCATTTCTGCAAATTTTGTGCAATTTTTCCAATCTGTGAAGTTGTTTTGTTGTGACCAAATCTGACTGTTTGACTATTTTTCGTGACAAGAGGACACAGCGTTGATGAGGACTCAATGTTTGCAAGTGTCTAGACTCAAAATGACTCCAAGAAAAGTGTGTTGTTTGATGTAAAAATGTTTTGCATACACTTGAAGACACAAAAGACACAATGTTTTGTTGTTTGGTCTTGAATGTTTTGAATGTTTAACATAAGTCAAGCACAATTCTTATGGCTGGCCAAGACAATAGTTGTTGATCCCACATGGGGTTTTACCCTCGAGGCTACGCTATTCAGAGCGGATACTTAGATGCTTGACCTCACTGGCTCCACCCTCGGCACTCACTTCTCGGGTCAGCCAAGCATCAGTCCCCATGAAAACTCCCCGTGGCGAACTTTGTATCTCTACTAAGAACCGTATGTGTGTGGGCTGCTACCAGAGGTCTGACCTCCTGCCTGAACAACTAGAAGGATTTGGGCTTCTAAAACAAAAAGGTGCTAGTAAGGGCATCCGCTTGTGTGGCCATACATGCGGCACTTTCAGCTCTATAAATACAAAAGGCTCCCAGCCGGTAGGGGTTACGCCCTACAACTGATCAAATAAATTTGATCAAACGGGTTTATGGGGAGACATAGTGTCGGTATGAACTAATCAGCACACATTATTCATAGTTTTCACCATGAATACATTTATTTATAGTGGTTTGGAAGAAGATGGCTTTTCTTTTGCTACCACTTGGGTCGTTCTCTTCTCACTAGTAGTCCTAATGACCACACGGGAAGACAGACCCTCTAAAGATTAAACAAAAAGAGCCTATTGCTCAAGACACAAAAGACAATGATTCAATTTTAGTGCACCAATTGAAGTGTTTGCTAGTCTATGAAAACAAGGCACACAATAAAAATCCAAAAACCCTTGCCAAGGTCCTGCAACAAAGAGTTGTTAGTAGTTTGGATTTGTTTTGAAATAATCACCCCTTCCTACAAGAACACAAGTTAGGTAAATTTTAAACCCAAAAGACTTTGTGAAAATAGGGGCCTTCAACCAAACAATTTAGCCTTCAAGACAAGCTGCACCAATTTTGTTAGCTAGATCTGAAAATGTTAGCTCAAAATAAACCAGATCTGAAACCCTAAATGCAAAAATCCAAAAACTGAATCAATGAAAAATCCAAAATTCAAAACTGGTGAACAAACACGTTTACCCTCAACACAAACGCGCCTAGGTGACACAGACATGGTTCTGTGAAGCACAGACATGCTCACAGAACACAGACGCGCTTCCTGGACACAGATGCGGATAAAAACAACGCAGACGCGACTTCACAACACAAATGCGCTTTCCTGGAACCTGCAAAATAAAAAAATTGCCTATAACACAGACGCGATCCTAGATATCGCAGACGCGCTAGAAAATCAAAAACGCGATCCGAAAGTACGCAGACGCGGAAATGTCGAAAATATTGTCGAAAACGTCAGATCTGCAACTTCAAAATACCAAATTTGGAACAAGATGTTAGATGCAAATAAAAGGGACAAGAGTCCCACCGGGCGTGCCAAAATGTATATGGTGAAAATGGATAACAATAATAATGATATTGAAAGGCTAAATGAATTCAACCACAAAACCCTAGCCTAACAACAACAAAGATCCACCATAACATATGAAGATTACCTAAGACAATGCAAATCAAATGAAATCACAAAGATTATAACATCACATGTCCAATAGGGTTTGAATCTCCATTCTTCCTATCTCCATTGATCTTGCTTAATATATTTGCTCTCAGATTTTATATGCACAAGAGCTCAACAAAGAACAGAATGTGGTTGCAAGTAGGATCGTAGTGTAGTCAATTGATCAAGTAGTTAGCTCATTAGGGTGAATGATTAGGGTTTGATAATGCAGGAAACATCTCCTTATATAGAAGACACAATATGAAATGGAGGGATAAGATTGAGAGGTGTAAAAGGAGGTCAGCTATGATTAGAGGGTGGGTAAAAGAAATAATAAAATAATGAAGGGGGTAGGTAGTGTATGAATTAAGAGATGAATGACATGTGTCATGGGTAGAAAAGGTTAAATGAATTAATTAAATAAATGAAGATTTATTTAATTAATAGAAGAAGTGGGATCAATTAAATAAATAAAATATTTATTTAATTTAGGAAAAGGATAATTTAAATAAATAAATGTATTTATTCGAATGAGAAATAAGGCTAGAAGAGGATAAATGAATTAATTAAATAAATAACGATTTATTTAATTAATAGAAGAATTAAGCTTAGATAATTAAATAAATAAAATATTTATTTAATTAGACTAGACAATTTTGGGTGTCTACAAGTCTCCATTCAAGATGAGAAACAATCCCCTTCAGCCTTTCATTTTCAGCATGGGCCATTTCGACCTTCTGCGTTAGCAGTTCTACTTGCATGGCGTCAAACTTCATTGTGTCCATCCCATCGTTGCAGTCTGCAAAGGGCGGTGGTGGTTGTCTTGCAGACTTCCCTAAACCGTCGTCGGAGGTGAGAATATCGGTTGTCCCATTCGCCTTTGAATTCGTAGCAGGTGTTCCGTTCTACGGAACAGATGTTTCGACACCCTTTCTTTTTCCTATCCGTGGTCTTCCCATTGCCATCCCTGCAAACAATGCCAAAAAGAAGTATCTATAGACAGGTGGGCAAGACAACATGAAAAATGCAGGAAACAATTGTTTATGCCAACAAGAAAGGAACTGCTATCTGTTGCATTTTTTGGAATGAATAATATTATGTATGATACAAAAAGTTAATGTGTTCGGTAAAGTTGACATGTTCACTAAACTGGGCACTTGGGCGGCAGGTTACCTGTCAATTGGGAATCCATGTTTTGGGAAGATAACTCCATCAGTCAGCACTCCTCGTCCTGCATCCAACTTATTACACATATGCCATGAAACTATAATGGAAGTCTGGTGTATTTTAATAGATTTTTTTTTTTTGGTTTTTTTTTTGTTGTTAATTCATTTCAGATTCAGTGTTCAAAAACAAACAATCACAATGGTATATTCAACTGTCGTAAGCTACAGTGGAAAGAGCACATGGTTCACAATTTCAATGAAACATTCTGCTTCATCTGTATACGTAAAAGAGTTGCAGAGACCCTCTATTGGTACACAATAACAAAACCTATGCATATGCAAGATATAAGAGACCTTGAACAAAACTTGAACAGTAAACGACTATCATCAACTTTATTGTACCATCAACTATCATTATTAAAAATGTTGTGCACCAAAGAAAGGTTTGTGAAGTTATTCAAGGGTAGTTGATGGTGTAGGATCACCATTGAAGAGTCCAACAAATCAAGCCTTTACAGTTATTTTGCTTAAAATAACAGGAAAGGTACTTAAAATAGCAAGAAAGGTTGAATAATAATGTACAATTCATCTAAGACAAACAATAATTCAAAGGGTTTAAACTTTAAACCATGCTAAGGTAAAAGCCATGTCAATATAACATCTCCAAATCCCATCTGAATAAAGTCTATCAAGATTGAAATTCCACCATAGTATCTCGCTCTAAATATTTGGAAAGAGGAACAACAACTATGACAAAAGAATATTTATCGCCTCTACTATCTGGATTACGCAATGGAGTTGACGACACCATAAAATGCTTTACACTTCTTCTCATTCTTATGCAACTCAGGAGGGGTGATGCCAAGTGATCGCAGCCTGTGACTTACCCGTCTGATCACAGGGCCGCGTTTAACATCCTCTTTTTGTGGCTGGACAGTTTCGCCAACTTTATCTTGCCACATACAAACGACATCATGTGAGTGCTGCCTATTTCATTCCATTGAAATAAGGTAAAGGATGGAATGAGAAGATGAAGGAAGGGATCTTGTCATCTTCGAAACTTACCAAGATTGGGGAACAGACCAAGTCTTCAATGGGCCACACCGCCCACGAGTTTAGGGAATCCGACAAGACATCGACGAAAGGACCTAGGAAAGGCAGCTGGGCATTTGCATCAAAGACTTTGATGATGCGAACTTTAGCACAATATTGTGGGAGTGGAATAGTATGACACGTTACACCCTTCCCCAGGCCATCAACAATGCCTTCCCCAACCACTGCCCCATCCAGGAGTAGGTGGACTTCAACTCCAACAGCAACAGCATGAGCATCTTCATTGGCGCACTCTTCTTTGTCTTCCACGGTTGCCTACATCAGTAACGAGTGGACATGGTCGCTCAAATAAAATTCTTTATACATCTCGATCAAACATAGTCAAATGAATCGATGCCAATTCAGTACAACAATACCATAGTAGCTGTCTCTCCCGGCCCGTTGCGCCCATCGCAGTCACAGTCTGCATTTGTACATCCATCATCATTTCCCCCAGACTCTTTGTCAATGCTTGTTTCTATCGAATTATGCTGCAAGACGTGACACATTGTACAGGAGTGTAAGTACACATTAAACCCATACACCTACGAACACTACTGGACCAAGGCCGATGAATTTTACACGATTAAGGCAATAATAGGAACACAGATAATGGACACAAACCATAACATCATAAAAAATGCTCCAGTATAACACTGCCCCTCACCGCCTGTTATCCAAAAGAAGAGCCCAATACCTGTTCATCTATGCTCTTATCCTCCAATGTCTGCCCCAATTGAGTAGACTCCTCGGCAATCTTCTCGCCATTGCATGCACTCAAATTTCCATTCACCGTCTCCTTCAGTTTCTCCCTCAAAATAGACTTCTGAAGTTTCTTGTCCAATACCGTGGCCAACTGCATAAAAAAAGAGTTACTGTATAGTATAACACACCATGTCATGATATAGCACTACATGTCATGCACAATGGCACCGCATTACCTATTCATCTTTGCAGCTATCCTCCAACCTCTACCCCAGTTGAGGAGGGTGCTCTGCAATCATCTCGCCACTACATTCACTCGATTTTTCAATCGTCGTCTCCTTCACCTTATTCCTCCTAACAAACATCCAATATTTTGGACTTGGTTTTTCAGGAACACTACACACGATGTCATCAGGCAACTGCATTGACTGTTCTTTGCTCGTATCGTCTATCATCTGGCCCAAGTCATGAGACTGGTCCACAATCTTCTCGGCACATCTCCTTCAACTTCTTTGACGAAACAGACTTATACATAACAAACACCCGAGGTTTTCGACTTAATTTTTTTCACACACTGCATTCTGTGTCATCCAATACCATGGGACAGTCCATGCTCCCTCTACGGACCCCATCACCCTACAATGACATCGACGAAATAGTCAACATACTACACAGTGTAGTGCAAAGCATACCATGCAATGAAAACACACATATGGACAAGCCAACAGATGACAAACATGTCGCGTCATCTGAAGTCAAACTTGTTTTTTCTATGACATTCTTCTTTTCTTGCTTCCTCAACGAATCACATGCAGGCTCATTGGTTGGCACGTTTGTTTGAGTCCACCTTCTTTTTTTCGTAGCATTCTTCTTTTTTTGCTTCCCCGACAAAACAGGTGCACCCTCTTTTGTTTGATGACCTGAAGCCCGCCTTGATTTTTTTGCAACATTCCTCTTTTTTTGCTTCCCCAACAAAACAGATGCAGCCTCATTCACTGGCACATTTGTTTTGCGATTAGCCTTCGATGACAGAACCTCCTCGCCATGGCCTGCACTGTCACTTAAAATCTGGGCACCAGGATAGGATACCTCAATAAGTCATTCTTCACATGTTTAAAGGAATTTAGTAAGCTGTAAAAAAATACAATCACTAAAAAATTACTTCTATTGCAATATTCTTTCTTTGCAGTAACTCTAAAACCTTCTTCCTTCTTGCCTCCCTAACCGGAGTGCTATCATACACTCGCATTGCTTCCTTTATCTCTTCCTTCCCTTCGGTAGGAATCTCATCACGTGTTTTCTTGCCATATTTCATACAGACTTGGTCAGTGACACATTTTTTTTGCATACTGCATCGTACGTGCATTTGGTATTCAATATTAGACTTCCTCTTTTTCAACTCCAATGGTGATTTCTTCCTATGATCGACACTGCGCTTTCCACTTCCACACTGTTGATGACTGCGTCGTCCAATCCCCAAAAATGGTAGTTGACGCTCTTTGGCTCTATGCATGTTGAGCCTCCCCAGATCCCAAAACCGACGACCTCCATTTTTGGAACAATAACGGAAGAGACAAAAGTAGTGCAACCTGCCGTTAATATGTTCTCTTTTGTGATCGGCCTATTGTTGCACACAGCCAACAGAGACAAAGAGTCACATTCAATTTTGCACTAATCAAGCATTATAAAGATAATCCAACATATAATGACTAATAGTGGACCTCCTTGTTACTCGCCCCTCCTTGTTCCTGTTCATGACCACTGACAGAATCACGTTACCGTTCAGCCTCCTGCTCTATGCTCACCTTGTGCTCGCTATAAACATCCCCTTTTTCACTCTCACCACCTCAAGCATCAGTATAATCGGCCTCATCTACACTTCTACTGGCCTCATCTTCCTCACCAGCACAACCACTATCATAATGTTGTTCAATAAAATAGCACACATCATCGATCCATTTTATGCTCGTGTATATATCTACATTTCCACTTATAAATCCCAACTTCCACCAACCATGCCATGCAATGATGGAAAAAATATATAATGCAATGAGAAATAATTACCAGTGTGGTTCTGTAGTCGTTGAGAAGCCGACTTGACAATCGGTTCAAAATTGGAGACTCGACTGGTGACTCATTCAGATTTGAATCCCCAACTAGTCCCTGACCTGAAGGCCCATCCCCTGACTCTTTCGGATTTGGATCCCCAACTAGTCCCACATCTGAAAGCCCAACTCCTGAGTCTTTCAGATTTGAATCCTCAACTACTCATGGATGTGAAAGTCCAACTCCTGAATCTTTCAGATTTGAATCCCCAACTTGTCATGCATCTGAAATCCCAACTCCTGAGTCTTTCAGATTTGAATCCTCAACTACTCGTGGATGTGAAAGTCCAACTCCTGAATCTTTCAGAATTGAATCCCCAACTTGTCCTGCATCTGAAAGCCCAACTCCCGACCCTTTCAGATTTGAATCCTCAACTAGTCCTGGATACGAAAGACCGACTCCTGAAACTTTAAGATTTGAATCTCCAACTAGTCGCACATCTGAAAGCCCAACTCCCAACTCTTTCGGATTCGAATCCTCAACTACTCCCAGATGTGAAAGCCCAACACCTGAATCTTTTAGATATGAATACTGAACTCTTCTCGCATATGAGATCCCACCTCTCTCCTAGGTATACAAATTAGCTCTCCAGTCACAAGCATTAAACAATTACAACACCAAGCAGTACTACATGTTACATAATCCATTAAAACTACTTAGCTTACAGGCAGGCCGATGTCATGTGTCACTGGGAAGCGAATGCGACCAACTCCCAAGAGATCATCTGCCTTTAGCTTTAGCAACCCATAATCAAGATCAACATTTTCCCTCAACCTTTTTCGCAACGCAATTGACATGATTGAACTGAAACATTAAAAAAATGCAATTCATATTCGTCACACTATCAATAACACCACACATTCACTACAAATGACACAGCCAACACACGACCGGTTATGCCCACATTCCAATACAAAATCAGCATGTTGTTGTGTTATGTACAACCCAGCTAACAGTTTAGCCATAAACTATCCATGACATTCCTCTCTAGAACATATTTGGTTGCAATTGCAATGAAATAATGACTATGATACATCGCCAACACTGTTAAAAAGGCTACCTATGTTCTCCCCATCCAAAATACAACACAAAAACTAGACTTTCTTAAGGATTGATAAACAAGGATGCAAAACACGCTTAACGGATCAGCTGTGTCTATTCCGGCTCCAAAACAGACCTTTCCTACAATGTGTTACCGACAGGTTAGTCAATCGCAACCACTAATTGCAAAATCGATGCTGTAAAACGAGTGTGCAACAATTACGATGGTCAATCTATGTGCAGAATAAACAACGATTCATTACCATTAACAAAGTCTTTCACAATAATTAATGGGTACAGATACCTCCAATTCATTTTTCGAAAGACACAAGTCTTTTGAAACGAGTGCATATTCTAAAGCTTCCATCTCTTTGTTGACATGGGAATAGTATTAATTATTAAAAACGTACTCTTAATTTACGAAAAGAAAAAAGAAAAAAACACTCTGAAGGATAGACACATGAGGAGTTCATCATGCCAACCCGAGACACCTCAAACAGAAGCCCAAATAACATTTCAGATTGGAGTTGGATCATCAAACACATGTACTTCTCAAACATCACGAACATCAATAATCTAGAAATACAAATACTACGATGAACATTAACACTCTCATGCAAATCAACATAATATATACAAATTTATAACACATAGTTAGCAAGAATCGGGATTTTTGCTTCATATATTCAACACTAGTTTCATGACTCGAAGATCCATAAATAACAATATTAAGGTGTTCAGGTTCGAAAATTATATCTTATTGTCTAATATGGTGCATCTATAGCATATAATAAAACGCATCAGACAATTGCATTGTTCATTTTTATTATTATCAAATTCAATAAAAGTAAGGACATTAATATTACATGATCAAGAACTGAAATTTATACATACATTTGTGCCGCATAAACAAAATTATATACAAAAAACTATATATATATAACAAGCGCCTTTCAAAAAGTTGCACAAGCCCAAAGATTATTAATAAGTGGACATTACAGTGCAAGTAGTATTAAACAAGGGAGACAGAGTAACAACCTGGGAACGTGTAGACGTTTGCCAGGGGACTACTCAATAGTCCTTGAAAATCAACAACCTGCATGGATAGCTCATGTTACTGGTAATCTACATTGGGAAGTACATGCATTTCAAAAAACAAAAAAGGAACCTACATGTTCATATATGAAATTGCAGTTTAACATCCAATATAAACTACCACTAAGTAATTTATATCACCTAAATTATATATGTCAATTTGCCATAGTACCAGAGTTGTACCAGAGTTGTCTATATCAACCACCTATTTTTGTACTATTGTTGTGCGCTCAAGGACAGATGCCTCTATTCCGACTCGAAATCAACGCTATGGTTTGATTAACACTCAGCTTAGTCACACATTTTATACTATATTTTACATTCAATGGATGCAATTGGATAACATGTCACTAACACGCAGTACCATTTGTCTATTCTCAAGCCTTATTATTGACTAACTCCATCTACTATAGTAAATTGCATCGCGTGTTAGCCTTTGGCTTTACCATTGTTAGCTGCATCAAATCACAACTCGTACATGAACAATGGTCCAAGAGGTTGTGTCTCTTCTAGTTCCAAAATAGAAAAATCATATAGACTAACAACCTTGTGTTAGATAGAAGCAACCATCAAATGCAAAACCTACGATTAAAAACCTGCCACAAACATGGGTGTTAGTCCCCCCATTTTGTTTTTTGCAGCCACAATAGAGGCATCCCACTGCGAGAGTAACTTGAGTTTCGTGCTAGTGTTTTCTTTGACAAAAGTACCAAGTTTTTGCAGCCCGCAGCCTCTTCTTCCTGCCAGGATGCCCTCCAAATGCGATTCCTTCATTCACAAGCTTTTAATGTGCATGTTATGCACAATAAACCAGAAGTAACCACGAAGCATGCCGCAACCATCCTCCAACATTTCCACATAATTTTGCGTGGGCGCCGAGGACTGAAACCGAGAACTCGACAACAACTCCACATCACATACCATGGGTCGGAGCACCACGAGAAGTTGGCATGGTATGCATGTCTTGGAAATATATGTTGATGCGTGTTGTTGGTATGATACGTCCACTGTCGAGCCACAATACACATAGCCTCTCACACATATATGCATTTATGTTTATTCTGCACTTTTCGAGTGCGATTAGGTGCTTCCAACTTGTGTCAGACATGTCTATTCTGGCTTCAAAATGAGATTGTAACAACGACATGAATCAACATACATGACACATGTCTATTCTAGCTCCAAAAAGGACATATCGTACCAATGACATGCATCAACATACATGTCCGAGAATAAATATATATATGCAAATACAAGTGGCAGGCACCTAATAGCTACATGAAAGACAAAGTGAGATAAAATGTTTTTTTTCAAATTGAGCTTCTTCTACGTGGTCTTGACCTCATTTACATGTTATGGTTTGCCTTTTGATGCAAACAGAATCCTCAAAATTAGGTTGTTGACTCGTTGATGAACCATTCCTTGACTGTGTGTGACCTGCTCTTGTTTAGGAGTTGATCTGTTGTTTGCTGACAATTAGGAGTTGATCTGTTGTTTGTTTGATGATAGCAAACATGGCACCTTTTTCATTTGCCTAACATGGAAAAAGTAAGACCAATGCGCGAATGAAAACATTATTGTTGAAGGGCTCCTTGTTGAAGCAGCCTCCGTCTATGTTTTATTCTGTTGTTTTCCTTTGTATTGTAGAGGACATGTTTGTGTGTGTGTGTGTGTGTGTGTGTGTCTCTGCGAGTGTCTATGTGTGTGTGTATTGCTTCATATTGACATATATATATATATATATATATACTAACACACACCAAACCGCAAACAAACAATCCAAACCCTGATGGTTTTCAACAAAATCCCAAAAATCAGCTGTCAACAATCAAAAAGGGAACCTTGGTATCCTGACACGACCATGCTGCAAAATGATGCCTAATTTTCATAGACAGAACACAAAATGACACAGGAAATTAAAAAAAAATATTGAATGTCTTAGGGTTTCAAATTACCGCAGTCGCCTAAGCCTCCACCCAAATCGTTGTCCTCTTGACACCTCCTGAGGGCACACTCACAACCACCTCTGCGATACAAAAATGATATAAAAATTTACAATTTCAAACACTGGGTTGACAAAGGAATCATAAAACTATCTTTATCTGTTAGGGTTTGAATTTATCGATGCCGCCATAACCCTAAACAACAATCTTCAATCGTACCACCCCCTGTACGCTACGATACCTCCTCCCTGCACATGAAAAAAAAACCCGCATGTTAACAAGCGAGAAGGGTATACGACTAACAATATACCCAAACAACTTGAGTTATGCATGCGGTCGGCTTTTCTCCTCTTCAGAGCCACACATATTTTAAGAATGCATACCTATAACTACAATTGAAGCGCAGCTCCTTCGCTCAGTGATTCAACCGGGCAAATGAATTTACAGCCTGAATTTCCAGGGTTGAATATTTTGTTTCGCCTCCACTATGTTCTGCATGCAGCTACCGGACGAAATATATTTTCAATTTTCGCGAAATAGAGTTTTCATTCAAAATTAAAAAAAAAAAGAATTGAAAACTGTGCCCATAACATGTGGTCGTCGCCCGATGTTAGTCATGTTAGTCGACGCAAAATCGAAATTGGCAGTCACCGAAAATGTAAAACGCTTGCCCGGCGGTATGTTAACCGCCTCGCTCGATGTAACCGTAACCGTCACATCGCAGTGACAATGGCTGGGAAAGTGTTAACCGCGAGCAAGCTTTTCCGTCAAACGCAAAACAGCAACATCATCCATGTCATCGCAGCCGCGAATTCCTCCATGTCATCTGTGGGTCCCAAGAACGTCGCTCTCATGGACTTGACGTACTTGAATGGTATGCCTTCGGCATCATATCGAGGCATGCCGTTTTGGAGCCAGAATAGCTACAGCCCCTAGGAATGGGGTCATGTAACTTTTTCAAATAAAGTTACTTATTAATCATCATTTAAGAAATTAACTTTTCTATTTTTAGAAAAGTGCTTTTATAACTTTAATTTATAAAGTTACTTTATTAACTTACCAAAGTCATAAAAAATGACTAGAAGTATAAGATTCTCTTTGGCAAGTAGATCATCCCCAAACACTAGAATTCACTTGTGGAGATGGGTGTTAGGTGAATTTCCCTTCCTAATAGGTCACTCAAGGAGTGGGGACATTACACTCCTAGTGATAGCTTGGATCATCAACATTTGAGCATATATATTCAATCTCAATAGTGGTAACATTTGGTACATACATAATGTTCCATTCATTGTATTGATTTTCTTATACAATTGCTCAAACCTTCCACATCTAAATGAAACATCCATGTGACCTTTTTATGAGTGAGCTCTCACATTTGCACCACTTCATTTGTGCTTGTTAAGTCTTCTTGAACTTCTATGTCCACATAATTTTATTGACACATTATGCCTTGTACATTGTTATTACCTATCACCTCTCACAAATACCTCAACCTCACATTTATATTTTGAATCCAAACACATCAATTAAGTAATTAGATTAAGTGTTCATGTAATAAATCACATGTTAGTACTTTGTCATTGGTAAGTCCATCTTGATAACCATTCCAACAAGTGTTTTGGTTATTTAACAAAAAAATTCTTCACATTAGTAGCTAGCAAATTCAATTCTTGGCACTTATTAATATCTAAGTGTATTCAATAAAATTTTCTAATTTTTTGCAAAAACCATTATATATTTCATTATGCATTATCTAGAAAGACATTACAATGAACAATTAAAACACAAACCAATGTCTTGACAATAAAACCAAAATGTCAATGATTCTACTTAACATTTAATTCTTTCATGTATTTTATGATTAACTTCTCATTGTAGCTTCTGCACACTAGCTTCAATATCCAAGTCTCACCCAAAGCATGAGAAGTGCTCATTATCTTCCTTAGAGAATTGTACAAAACACAAAATAGAATTATAATACATCACTATTCAAGATAACACATTATATTCACTTAGAGAGAAAACAAACATTCATAATAATAATTATTTATATATTAAACCCAAACTTATCATATATAATGTGGGGTTATACATAAACAAGCTTTCCCCTATTCTCACAATATCTACATCTAAATTATACAAAATAATTACGTGCAGAAATATGTATAATGATCAAATATGTTTTACAAAATTTAGCAAGTTGCACAAGATGAAACCAACAAGATGTCTCAAAGAAGTGTAGTCTCATCAACTGAAATGATTGCAAAATATTGAAAAAATGGATTTAATGAAAAGGTCTTGAAGTTTTGTAAATATGTGTAAGGTCTAACTCTGCATCCCTTACCAATATCCTCCCAACTTGTGCCAAAATATGGAGTTCAAAATATTATACCAACATCTATAGAACACAATTAAAAGTAGACTTTTGCGAGACATTGTAGTTATTTGCGCTTTGATAAACACACATGCAAAATGTGAAATCAATTGTAAGAGCAGAAATTAAAATATTTACACCACTTAATATTTAATAAAAATAAAAATTTAATGCTGAAATTATCAGTTGGACATTCAGCAGAAAATCAGTGTCCATTAACTATGCATTGTCTGTTACATCAGAACACACCAAAGTACCGATTATTTACATATAATGGTGCAAATGAAATTAACAGACCAAAAGAACTAAAAAATAATTAGTAAAAAACCTTCCAAATTTTACATACATGTCTACCAGGACAGTTGCAACTGATTTGATAAAAATGCCCCTTTATGCTTTGATTTTTGATGGATATCAATACCTGTTTCAAAGCTCCCATTCTGGCACAGGCATGGAGGGCGTGGGCAAGGTTCTCGAGTTTGGATGTCCATGCCCTCTTCCAAAGCTCTCATTTGAAGTCTTCTCTATGTCATTGGCCGACATTTGGATAACTTGCTCTCTGCGAGCCTGTAGCCAGTTGCATATACGTGAATGTTTCAACAAGTGCATTCTGTGCATATTCTCCATTCATTGCAATCCATATAGCTTGCCCTTGCACAAAAAGCAGCCTGTGACGTTGGTATCAACTGAGCGGGACGAGGCAGACATCTAAAAATTAAAAGTATCCGCAATTTGAATGTAACTACGGGCGGGAACAGGCGGAGAGCAAACACGGTTAACCTCAAACATGCGGTTTATATATTAATAACAGAAAAAGAAACGGACGGAACGGAGGAAGAAAGTCAAGGAGTCAAAGAGCTTAGTGTGTGCTCTTTAAGCCGTGCCGTTGGAGACAAGTTCTCAACATGTGACCCCCATTTTGTAAGCTCTTCTCTGATGCTCTGCATGTTCCTTGCCCTCAGATAATATTTGACTCCATTCATGCCAATCTAGGCATAAGCCCTATGCACCTCCTTGTTGTAGTTGGCACTCCAAAGGGGGAAAGGCCTCAACAGAGGAGCAAACTCACTCACATGAAACCAATCGCCGCTAAGACACATAAAGCCTTCACCATTCCTTGTCATCCCAACAAATCTCTCTAAACCTCTACACCACTCCTCTTTTACACAATTGTTAATCAACCAGTTCATTGTGTCCTTGGATTCTAGTTCAAAACACCATGCCAAAAACATCGTGGCTATGTCTACTTTCGTTCGATAACGAAGTTGTGCATTTAGATATTCATCTCCCAAAATGATCTTGACTCTATTCAGGAATCACGGTCATCATACTTGAAAACATGCGATAAAAGCTTGTCTGATATGCACCCCCAAAATGCAACCATGGGTTTGGATGCTCGTAAGGAAAAAATAACTTCCATTTTTCACTCGTCAATGGCTTCCCACGCAATGAGTTTCTCAATCTTCACCAAGACGATGGGGAATTATGCACAACTACACATAATCTTTGCTAAGGCCACAGGCATCAAACGCCACCTGTCTTATTAAATGATTCAATTTAAAAGATCTTCATGTCCCGATCATTCTTGCTAAGTCATAGTTGAAATCACCAATTTTGAGATGTTTCTCTTAAATGCACCTAACATATGGGGAAGGAAACAATTAATTTACCCACTTCCTTGTCAAGTTCAACATATGGTCTTGTACGAGGCATGCACTGTCTGCCACCATCACAAACAAACCATTTCACCATCTCTCATATTCTGTATGAAGAGATCACCCTGCTCGGATATGCATGCTTTGACGTCGAATCAACTATCTCCCATTTAATAACCCGCCTGACATCATGGCTATGTACTTTATCTTTTCGACTATTCTTTCATTTGAATCTTACCACCTTATCATCCTACAAAAATTCCACCTCATCTTTCAAATGACAAAAACCCATCCATCGTGTCCTTCAACCCTCTCCATCATTCTAATCATTTGGATGATCAACACTAAAATTAATCTCCCCTTCTTGGAGGTTGAAAGCCATAATCGCTAGTGCATCTATGTCTTTGTTGCCATCCTGCAATACATGTGACACGTTATATCTCTAGAACGAGGATAAAAGTCATTTAATACTTTGAATGTCTTTATCAAGCTTCCAATTCTCAGTCTTTCCTCTTAGGATGGCATGCACTATATTTTGTGAGTCTCCCTCAAGGTAAAGATTCACCACCCCCAACTTGCTCGCCATTTGAACCACCAAAAGAGTCGCATTAATCTTAGCTTCGTTATTAGTTCCCACACCTAATCGTTGACTACATCTATAAATAATTTGGCCTTGATAATTTCTTTCCACACATCTAGCACCTAATGGGCCAGGATTTCCTCTTGTAGCACCATCAAAATTCACTTTGATTCATCCCTGTTCTGGTGGCAACCATGACACTGAACTAGCTTCATGATTCAAAGGATGAACCATTTTCCACCTATTAACAAACCTATATTTAATAAGGGGCCAATGAACTTGATTATTACTATCCATCCAATTTTTAGGGGGTTTACTTACATTAACTCTAGCCACAATTGAACTAACTAGCTTTGAAATGGATCATTCTATTCTACTCCACAATCAATTTGCATTTTCCTCTTTCTCTTGGAATATACAGATGTTCAGCTCCTTCCACACCTCCCATATCAAAGGTGAAGGAGCAATGCTCCAAATGCTTGAATAAACAAATTTTCTCTCCCACACTCCCCAACTTTGAAACCAGTTTTTTGAGTGAGTGGCTAAGGGGGGACACCATTCCAATCTTCTTAGTAATTCCATCTAGAATTCTCGAGAAATTGGGTAGTGTAAAAGAAGATGATTTGCAGTTTCCATTTATTTTCTACACATGATACACCTAAAGGGACCCACGAACCCCAACTTATTTAAATGATCCCTTGTAAGAATTCTACCTCTTAGAGCCAGCCAAACAAAAGATCCTACTTTAGGAAGGCAGTTGGCATTCCAACACAAGTGATACGTCCATTGATCTTCAATCAGTTCTATATCGAGCAACTTATATCCAATTTTGACCGAGTACTTAACGCTTTTTGAGCCACAACATATCGAAGTGTCCTCCTCCTCTGTGAGCTTAATAAATATTTGACTGAGCATGTGTTTAAACTAGTTTTCTAGATCTCTACCCAAGTTCAACTCCCCAAGGTCTTTTCATCTCAACTTTACGAGCCCTTGTTGATCCTCCCTTACCACATAATCAACCATCTAAGTTCCCCATCTCCCTTCTGCAATAGTTCTAATCTCCTTCCATGAATCATTTGTGTTCAAGTTTGGGAGCCCCTCCCAAGAGTCATTCCAGAAGTTCACCAAGTTTCAATGACAGATGATTTACAATCACTTTCCTACATTCTAGCTAAAAATTCCAAATGGTCGAACCTCTAGTTGGATTTATAACTGTTAGTATTCTTTCTCTATTTTGATTATCCAAGTATTTATTTGTCAACAATCACACCCACTTCTTATTTGGAATATAGTACATACTCCAGACCAGTTTCACTCTCATTGCTTCATTTATGAGATTTCATCTTCTTATCTCCCCCCCACCCAATTTCTTATGCTTACAAATCTTATCCCAAGACAACAGTGGGATTTTATCCTTATCCCAATTGCCATTCCAAAAGAATTTCCTCATCCCCTTTTCTATGATCCTTGTTATCTTTTCTAGAATTTTCAAACATGAAATTGAGAAGAGTGGAGTGGCTGAGATAACTAATTTCAACATAATAATTCTACCTGTCAATGTCAACACTTACTCTTTCAGGCTTCCATTCTAACCAAACAACTTTCAGTTAGTTTATTCCACATATTTGATTTATTAACTCTTGCAAACAATAGTACCCTGGTCTTTGCAATTTCTCTCTGAACTTCCATTTGAGTATTGAGACAATAGAACTTTGACTTATTCTAGTTTATTGCTTGCCCATATATTCTATAGTATTTTTCCAAGGTAGATTGGTTTACTATTATATATGGTGAAAATGGGTGATGAAAACAACAATATTGAAAGACTAACAAATATCCAACCACAAAACCCTAGCCTAACAATGAAAAGCATCCACCATACACCAATGAAGATACCTAAGATCATGAAAATCAACAACAATAAAGCAAGATATACCATTCACATGTCAAGTAGGGTTTCAATCTCCATTGTCTCCTATCTCCATTGATCTTGTTTGATATATTTTCTCTCAGATTTTATGTGTGCACAAGAACTCAACAAAAAACAGATTATGGTTAATATCTTGATCACAAGAAGGCTTGATTGCATAAGAGATTGATTATGTCATTAGGGTTGATAATGAAGCAGAGTATCCTCTTATATATGAGAACATTGTAAGAAATGGAGGGATAAGATTAAGAGTTGTAAAGATAAATGGTCGGCTAGGATTAAAGGGTAGGTAGAGGAAATAATTAAATGATAAAGGGGGTAGGTAAGAGAGAATTAAGAGATGAATGGCATGTGTCATAGGTAGAAATGGCTAATGAATTAATTAAATAAATAAAGATTTATTTAATTAATAGAAGAGAGGGGATAATTATTTAAAAAAATAAAATATTTATTTAATTAGGAAGGGAAAATTTAAATAAATAAAAATATCTATTTAAATGAGAAAAGGGCTAGAAAAGGCTAAATGAATTAATTAATATGACAATTTTAGGTGTCTACATTTTGCTCCTCTTTGAGACAATGCAGCTTGTCTTGTTGGCTCAAAGAAGATAAGATGAGCTAATACAAAGTTTCCCCAAGATGGGAATGATGCCCCGTCGAGACATTCGATGGAAAAACTAAAAGGGGTTGCAAACAATCTCTCAATAAGAAATAAAGAAAGACTAGAAAGGACTGACAAGATTGGGTGACAAGCTCATGTAAGAAAAGGAGACTGACAGGACAGACTAGGGTTAAGTAACTTATAGGATAGGGCAGAAGGAAAAACATCCTCATTTGCATCCACACACCTAAGAGATCAGAGTGCAAAGAAAAATCTTAGAGTAGCCAGAGCAGCCAGTAACAATGGATAGAGTTCATAGGTTCGATCGAGTTCAACGATATCAGAGACCAAACAACATGGGTGAGTCGGTAAGTACTTCGAAGCCTCTTTGTACATTTATGCATTTATTGTTGTCATTAATGCACTTTAGGTTATATAAACAAAAACACAGAATCGGTAAAAGGTCATGTAAACGCATCTAGGTCAATAGTGAATGTGTTTGTGTAGGATAGGTGCATCTATGTTTGATATGGTTGCATATACACATGCAATTGCGTCTAGGTGTAGGTTGTGGCGCATCTATGCCAAGAAGGAACATTTGTGTCAAGGGGGCGCATTTGTCTAATACAAGTGTGTATGTGTAGAACAATACCATGTTTGTAATGTATAGGCACGTCTAGGGAAGGAAACCATGTTTAGGTTGGTTAAAACCACGTCTGCGTTGCAAACATGTGTTTTTGTCTAAGTAGGCTCAAATCGACAGTTTTGTGATGAATATACGTTGTTGATTGGATAAGTTGCTGAGAGGATGCACTCAGGTAGGGCCTCTCACTAACTCATTTGACAACAAAATACGATGAAATTTTTTGACGAAAAATGTATAATTATATGTATCATCAGATACTTGTGAAATTTTTAATTTTTAAAACATTTATGCCCGACATTGGTCGGAATTTCGACAATCCATATTTTTGTCGAAATATTGACAAATATTTTTTTAATAAATAAAACTGATCTCGATGATTATTTTAATTCCCATTTAAAAAACTTCTAGCCATTAATGGGTTGTGCAAAGAATCCCATCCATTAGATTGTTTTAATCTCCACTGTTGGATCTTAGGGCTTCAATGAAAACCCTAGCATCTATTATGATGGAAATAAAGAAATTTCTAATCCTATTCTCTCATTCAAACATTTTCTCAAGCTCTCTAACCCCAACCTCCTCCATGGAAGCCATTGCTGCAAGTTTCTCAAGTGTGGCCTACTTCAAAGAAGCCATGAAGATCTAGAAGATTCTCCCAATGCATTCTTGCTTGCTTATTCCTTTTAATCAAGATTTTCATTTTTTTCCTCTCTTGTTTCATGACAACCCTAGATCTAACTGTATTTTATGCTCTTTTTTTTACAGATTTGGATGAGAGAAGAGGAGGAATGATGGCCATTTGCATTCTCAAGGGTTCCAAACCTCATCTTTTGTTTTCCTAGAGAGATCTAATACATTTTTCCTTGTTTATTCTGTAGATATCGTAGATGTGGATTGAAAAATAGTGGCAACCATGCAAATTTTACAGGGTTTCAAACCCCATTTATGTGTTTTTAGAAAATCGAAAAAATTTAATATGTTTTATTTATTTATTTATTTAAAATATTTATTAATTTAGTGGATTTTATTTGGGAGATAAGGGTTTGGAACTCCCCCTCCCCCATTTTGGCCCTACCGTGAGGTGTTGCGACCCCCATGGAGGTTGCAGTCCCCATGGTTGTGGGTGTTGCGGCCCCCATGGAGGACACAACCCCCATGGTCGTGGTTCTTGCGGCCCATGGAGGACGCAACTCCCACTATTGTGGGTTGTTGCATGGTGGTCGTGGAGGGTGACCACCGTGTAGTGGACCACCAGCGGTGGTAACACCGTACGGTGGACACTGGTGGTGGTAACCATTGTCGTGCGGTGGCACCTACAACTACAAAGCCCGCACAGTCCTGCGCAGTGCCGCACAACCCGGAACAGTCCTGCACCACGTAGCCCACGCAAAGGAAGAAAAAGAGGCTAACGGGAAAAAAAAAGATGCAGCCGCAGAACCACGCAGTCGCTTCGTCGTTAGTGGTCACTGTATGGTTGAACTACGTTGGGCGTGCGAAAGGAGGACCGTACGATATGCACAGTTGAGCATGTTGTCCGTACGCTGGAGGTGTGTCCGTACGGTAAGAAGGGTGTCGACCGCACGGGAAGGTGGCCGCACGATTGGAGGTGTCAGTGTTGTTGTTGACCGTATGGGGAGGTTGTAAAAAAAAATGACGACGACCTGATTGAAAAATGATTCGATGACATCTGGAGCCTGGACACTGAAAATATTGGAGTGTAGAAGAAAGGTTTTGACATCATAAAATATCATAGAAATGATGCGCGCCATGGACTTTCGTGGGGTTCTAAAGGTTGTAAATTGGTGTTGGCGGTGGGGGCGATGCCCCTGGACCCCGCGAGGGGCGCTGCCCCTCGACCCCGCTGGGGCACTGCCCCAGACCCCACGAGGGGCACTGCCCCTCGACCCCGTTGGGGCGCTGCCCCAGACCCCGCGGGGGCGCTGCCCCTCGACCCCCAGTTTATTTTTGAGCTACAGAATACCACAGGAAGTGTTGTGGTTGTCCGTACAGTGAGAAAGAAGCTTGCAACTAAGCATTGGCGGGGAGGCCTTAAGCCGTAGAGGGAGACGGATTTGGAGGTTGTGAACAAATAGAGTTTGGGGGAAGGCATTGCAGGTCTACGCAACACTAGGGAGCTATTTAGTTTAGTTATCAACTCGTAGTCTTTGTGCCAGCGGGTTGTGGCCACCTCCAGGCAGGAATGGTATGCTTTGAGGAACTTGGAGTATGTCCTGGCTGGACGTGCGATTGCCTTGGTGGATGCACAAAGGGCTCGGGAGGAGCTGACCACCACGTTGGAGGCAGTACTAGCGTGAGACTTAGTTCAGCGTACCCAGGAGTTGGATACGAAGAGGGCAACGCGGGTGGCTATCGAGGACAAATTGGCTAGGGAGACAGTATCATTTGAGTAGCAGTTGGTGGAGGCTAAGACTGAAACGCATGTTTTGCAGACAAGTTTGGTTTAGGCACAGGAGGACTTGGATGTCAAAAGAAGCAATAATGGTGAAATCCGCACTTGAGCATAGGATGGTAGCAGAAAAGGGTTTTTAAGCGAGGACGCAGCAGGTGTATAAGTTACGGGCTCAACTGGCGTCAGTAGTTCTGTTTAATGTCATCACTATTTTGTATTAAGTCATCTGGAGACGACTTCTTTTCTTTTGGGGGGGATGATGTTGGCGGTAATATTGTACACGGAAATAAAACTAGTTAATTAAGTTGTAATCATGTTGGTTAGTTGGCAACCGAGGGGTGGTAGTTGCGGTGCGACGGTTGGCGCTCGCACCCCCTCGGCAGCTTTATATACTTCGGAATGTAACTTGTGGACAACAACAATGAGGAATGGAATAACATCTCTTATAATGCATCTAATATCTATGGCATTAGTATTCTGCATTACGTGTTTTATCTATGTGCTTTAAGTTATTCACCTAAGAGGGTAAACATTGCGGCCCCAAGGAGGTCACAGCCCCCATGATAGTGGGTGTTGCAGCCCCTTCGGGTTGCAGGCCCACGACCTCCCAATTTTTTATATTTTTATTTTTTATTTTTTAATGTATATTATTATATATATTATAATATATATATATATATATATAAATATATATATTTATATATATTATAATATATAAATATATATTATAATAAATAATATATTTGTTATAATATATATACACACAATAACAAGATCAAAATAATTATTTTTTATTTGCAAGTAAAAGAAAAAACAAGTCATTTTGATCTTGTTATTGTGTGTGTATATACATATAATTTATCTATGAGTTTGACAATATAAACATCCATATGGATATCATTACTTTATATTCAACCAATTTGTTTTTCCTCAAAAATTAATAATAGTGGGTATTTAAGTAGCAATATCATCATGCCCATTTAATTAAATATGAATTTAACCAACATTCCATATGTAGATGACACGACAGACTAGGGTTAAGTAACTTATAGGATAGGGCAGAAGGAAAAACATCCTCATTTGCATCCACACACCTAAGATATCAGAGGGCAAAGAAAAATCTTATAGTAGCCAGAGCAGCCAATAACAATGGATAGAGTTCACAGGTTCGATCGAGTCCGACGATATCAGAGACCCGACAACATGGGTGAGTCGGTAAGTACTTTGAAGCCTCTTTGAATGTTTATGCATTTATTGTTGTCATTAATGCACTTTAGGTCATATAAACAAAAACACAGAATCGGTAAAAGGTCATGTAAACGCATCTAGGTTAGTAGTGAATGCGTTTGTGTAGGATACATGCATCTATGTTTGATATGGTCGCATATACACATGCAATTGCGTCTAGGTGTAGGTTGTGGTGCATCTATGCCAAGAACGAACGTCTGTGTCAAGGGGGCGTGTTTGTCTAATACAAGTGCATATGTGTAGAACAATGCCATGTTTGTGATGTATAGGCGCGTCTAGGGAAGGAAACCATGTTTAGGTTGGTTAAAACCACGTCTGCGTTGCAAAAATGTGTTTTTGTCTAAGTAGGCTCAAATCGACAATTTTGTGATGAACATACGTTGTTGATTGGATAAGTTGCTGAGAGGATACACTCAAGTAGGGCCTCTCACTAACTCATTTGACTACAAAATACGATGAAATTTTTTGATGAAAAATGCATAATTAGATGTATCGTCAGATACTTGTGAAATTTTTAATTTTTAAAACATTTATGCTCGACATTGGTCGGAATTTTGACAATCCATATTTTTGTCGAAATATTGACAAATATTTTTTTAATAAATAAAACTGATCTCGATGATTATTTTAATTCCCATTTAAAAAACTTCCAACCACTAATGGGTTGTGCAAAGAATCCCATCCATTAGATTGTTTTAATCTCCACCGTTGGATCTTAGGGCTTCAATGAAAACCCTAGCATCTATTATGATGGAAAGAAAGAAATTTCTAACCCTATTCTCTCATTCGGACATTTTCTCAAGCTCTCTAACCCCAGCCTCCTCCATGGAAGCCATTGTTGCAAGTTTCTCAAGTGTGGCCTACTTCAAAGAAGCCATGAAGATCTAGAAGATTCTCCCAATGCGTTTTTGCTTGCTTATTCCTTTTAATCAAGATTTTCATTTTTTTCCTCTCTTGTTTCATGACAACCCTAGATCTAACTATATTTTATACTCTTTTTTTTTACAGATCTGGATGAGAGAAGAGGAGGAATGACGGCCATTTGCATTCTCAAGGGTTCCAAACCTCATCTTTTGTTTTCCTAGAGAGATCTAATACATTTTTCCTTGTTTTATTCTGCAAATATCGTAGATGTGGATTGAAAAATAGTGGCAACCATGCAAATTTTACAGGGTTTCAAACCCCATTTATGTGTTTTCAAAAAATCAAAAAAATTTAATATGTTTTATTTATTTATATATTTAAAATATTTATTAATTTAGTGGATTTTATTTGGGAGATAAGGGTTTGGAACTCCCCCTCCCCCGTTTTGGCCTTACCGTGAGGTGTTGTGACCCCCATGGAGGTTGCAGTCCCCAAGGTTGTGGGTGTTGCGGTCCCCATGGAGGACACAAGCCCCATGGTCGTGGTTCTTGCGGCCCATGGAGGACGCAACCCCCACTATTGTGGGTGTTGCGGCCCATGGAGCACACAACCCCCATGGTCGTGGTTGTTGCAGCCCATGGAGGGTGACCCATGGAACCCATAGACCCCACTATTATGGGTGTTGCGGCCCCAAGGAGGTCGCAGCCCCCATGATAGTGGGTGTTGCGGCCCCTTCGGGTTGCAGGCCCACGACCTCCCAATTTTTTATCTTTTTATTTTTTATTTTTTAATGTATATTATTATATATATTATAATATATAAATATATATTTAAATATATATATTTATATATATTATAATATATAAATATATATTATAATAAATAATATATTTGTTATAATATATATACACACAATAACAAGATCAAAATAATTATTTTTTATTTGCAAGTAAAAGAAAAAACAAGTCATTTTGATCTTGTTATTGTGTGTGTATATACATATAATTTATCTATGAGTTTGACAATATAAACATCCATATGGATATAACTACTTTATATTCAACCAATTTGTTTTTTCTCAAAAATTAATAATAGTGGGTATTTAAGTAGCAATATCACCGTGCCCATTTAATTAAATATGAATTTAACCAACATTTCATATCTAGATGACACGACAGACTAGGGTTAAGTAACTTATAGGATAGGGCAGAAGGAAAAACATCCTCATTTGCATCCACACACCTAAGAGATCAGAGTGCAAAGAAAAATCTTAAAGTAGCCAGAGCAGCCAGTAACAATGGATAGAGTTCACAGGTTCGATTGAGTCCGATGATATCAGAGACCCGACAACATGGGTGAGTCGGCAAGTACTTTGAAGCCTCTTTGTACATTTATGCATTTATTGTTGTCATTAATGCACTTTAGGTTATATAAACAAAAACACAGAATCGATAAAAGGTCATGTAAACGCATCTAGGTCAGTAGTGAATGCGTTTGTGTAGGATAGGTGCATCTATGTTTGATATGGTCGCATATACACATGCAATTGCGTCTAGGTGTAGGTTGTGGCGCATCTATGCCAAGAAAGAACGTCTGTGTCAAGGGGGCATGTTTGTCTAATACAAGTGCGTATGTATAGAACAATGCCATGTTTGTGATGTATAGGCGCGTCTAGGGAAGGAAACCATGTTTAGGCTGGTTAGAACCACATCTGCGTTGCAAAAATGTGTTTTTGTCTAAGTAGGCTCAAATTGACAGTTTTGTGATTGGATAAGTTGCTGAGAGGATAAACTCAAGTGGGGCCTCTCACTAGCTCATTTGACTGCAAAATACGATGAAAATGTTTGACGAAAAATGCATAATTATATGTATCATCAGATACTTGTGAAATTTTTATTTTTTAAAACATTTATGCCTGACATTGGTCAGAATTTCGACAATCCATATTTTTGTCGAAATATTGACAAATATTTTTTTAATAAATAAAACTGATCTCGATGATTATTTTAATTCCCATTTAAAAAACTTCCAGCCACTAATGGGTTGTGCAAAGAATCCCATCCATTAGATTGTTTTAATCTCCACCGTTGGATCTTAGGGCTTCAATGAAAACCCTAGCATCTATTATGATGGAAAGAAAGAAATTTCTAACCCTATTCTCTCATTCAAACATTTTCTCAAGCTCTCTAACCCCAGCCTCCTCCATGGAAGCCATTGTTGCAAGTTTCTCAAGTGTGGCCTACTTCAAAGAAGCCATGAAGATCTAGAAGATTCTCCCAATGCGTTCTTGCTTGCTTATTCTTTTTAATCAAGATTTTCATTTTTTTCCTCTCTTGTTTCATGACAACCCTAGATCTAACTGTATTTTATGCTCTTTTTTTTATAGGTTTGGATGAGAGAAGAGGAGGAATGATGGCCATTTGCATTCTCAAGGGTTCCAAACCTCATCTTTTGTTTTCCTAGAGAGATCTAATACATTTTTCCTTGTTTTATTCTACAGATATCGTAGATGTGGATTGAAAAATAGTGGCAACCATGCAAATTTTATAGGGTTTCAAACCCCATTTATGTGTTTTCAAGAAATCGAAAAAATTTAATATGTTTTATTTATTTATTTATTTATTTATTTAAAATATTTATTAATTTAGTGGATTTTATTTGGGAGATAAGGGTTTGGAACTCCCCCTCCCCCATTTTGGCCCTACCGTGAGGTGTTGCGACTCCCATGGAGGTTGCAGTCCCCATGGTTGTGGGTGTTGTGGCCCCCATGGAGGACACAACCCCCATGGTCGTGGTTCTTGCGGCCCATGGAGGACGCAACCCCCACTATTGTGGGTGTTGTGGCCCATGGAGCACACAACCCCCATAGTCGTGGTTGTTGCAGCCCATGGAGGGCGACCCATGGAACCCATAGACCCCACTATCATGGGTGTTGCGGCCCCAAGGAGGTCGCAGCCCCCATGATAGTGGGTGTTGCGGCCCCTTCGGGTTGCAGGCCCATGACCTCCCAATTTTTTATCTTTTTATTTTTTATTTTTTAATGTATATTATTATATATATATTATAATATATAAATATATATATAAATATATATATTTATATATATTATAATAAATAATATATTTATTATAATATATATACACACAATAACAAGATCAAAATAATTATTTTTTATTTGCAAGTAAAAGAAAAAACAAGTCATTTTGATCTTGTTATTGTGTGTGTGTATATACATATAATTTATCTATGAGTTTGACAATATAAACATCCATATGGATATAATTACTTTATATTCAACCAATTTGTTTTTCCTCAAAAATTAATAATAGTGGGTATTTAAGTAGCAATATCACCATGCCCATTTAATTAAATATGAATTTAACCAACATTTCATATCTAGATGACATCCAAACTTATGAATAACATTCCCTTAACTATTTTGATACAAATGACTAAATATACTACCAATGGATGGAAATCGGTGAATAACAATGACTTAATATACTACCAATTGACGACAATAAATGATTACAATGACTAAATAAATGACTACCATGATCAAATAAATGACCAATTAACAATAATCAATGACTAAATATCAATCAAAACAACCAATAAATGACCAAAATGGTTCGTCAAAATTTTAACGAAATTTAGGTTCGTCATTTTTCCAACGAAATTTTTGTGACGACATTTGTAAGGGTGTTTCTTTGGTAATCCGACAAAAGTTTGTAGATATTTCAACAAACATTCACCGGAAATTGGTACCAAATCCAGTAGTGTCTAGGAAGACAAATTGAGAGATAGGTTAGAATTGACAATTTTGTGATAAACATACATTGCCAATTGGATAAGTTGTTGAGAGGATACATTCAAGCAGGGCCTCTAAATAGGATCAAGTGCAATGTGATGAGCATATACACTAGGATGCAGTGCCATGTGATAGACATAAGCACTAGGATAGAAGTAGCACTATGTGATGAACATGAGTACCTTTACGATTAACACGATTGATTTAATTGGATGCAGGAGTACTTTCCCTAGATTGAGTCACAGGAGAGATTCCTTGTGACACAGAGGTTATGACCAGAGTTGACCTTTGAGGAGCCATCTATTGTCGAGGCTATGGGATTGAGACACATCATGTATCTACTTAAGATTCAAGAAACCACAGGATTACTGACTGCTCTAGCAGAGAGATGGTGCTCTGAGACTTGTTCATTTCATTTTCTGACTGGCAAGATGTCAGTCACTTTAGAGGATGTTTATCAGATACTACGGATATTGATCCACGGGGAGCTCATGGCTTATGACAGAGAGGGGGAGAGGGATGCATTGAGACGAGTATTTGTTGACCCAGAGTTGGAGATGAGATGAGGACATATTAGCTAGGAGGTTATGCTTTCTACTAGCCGCATACTACCGGTAGTGGTCAGAGGATTGTTTAGTGGTTACCTTTGTCCAGACAGGGTGACATAGGGTATGGCTATTGGCTAGGGGAGGACTCTAGAGACACTGGTGATAGAGAACACTAGGTATGCATTTACCTCAGCCAGCCCCATCTATATTCTAATTTTTTTCTGCAAAGATTTTGCCAAAATGGTCTTTGCTCCATTCCTTCAACTTTCCTTTGATAAACTATAACTTTTTAGCTACCACGACTGCTTTTGTTCCAAACACTTGAGGTACCCTAGACCACCATTATTCAATTATCTCCTTCAATTTTTCATCTCTCAACTACATCTTTTCAAACTTAAATGGATATCTTAATGTGACCGAGTCACTTTGAAGGAAAAATGATAGGGGGTAGTGGTCCAATATAGAGTAAGGGAGGATCATTTCTTCCCACAATACTTGGATATCATTCCAATTCTCTGAGAGAAAGAAACAATCTAATTCCTGAGATATGCTCCTATTACCATGGTGCAGTCACAGATAGGAGGATCCCCAAAGGGGAAGTCCGGTCCGTGTAGTAAGATCAAAACAATACTAAAACGACACAAGAGAGGGAGAGAATGCCAAATCAGGTGTGGATCAATTCATTGATTCAAACGCAATTGTCGGTAATACGCAGCTTACATGTAGGCAACTGCCTTATTACAAAGATACATCCATATGCATCAATTTGGAAACCAAAGTCAGATTACAATTACAATCTCTTGTTCTATATCTTGAATCTAAAAACTACTAGTATCCAAAAATCAAATACATCATTATATAGCATTCGAAAACATCTGGTTCGGCCAAAAAAGTTCACATTCCCCAAGAAAAGAGAATGAAATGTGAAGATAGGTTGGCCCAAAGATGAGATGAAAATCCTTTGAAAAAGAATCATGAGGATTCATAGACCAACAAGAGGGTCAACCAAGCATAAAAGATCATCCCACACATGATAAGTCAGCTTCACAAATCAAGAAATCGCTTTGCAAGATCTGGGAACACCACCTAGTCGTTTAAGCTCAAGCATCCGGAGAAATGGAAAAACAAAATGTTAGCCAATCCGAGAGTGATAACTTTCCAGAAAGAGATCTGAATGAAACATAGATCCATAACAAGAAAGATGAACAAGAATCAAGTTCAAATCCATCTCCGCAAGAGAAATGATCAATGCCAAGGTATCCGATAACTCTAAAAAAAAAATTGCTGAAAAGAACAAATAAACTGAAAGGAAATATTTTTGGGTGATGCAAGATTGCCAAGACCTAGAGATGCTCTTGCATCAGTCATTTGGGGTTAATGAAAAGTGAGTCCCTCACTTTGCAGGGGCTAGAGGAAAACCAAGACGGTCTACCTATGCCTGAGAAATCCAAGAAGAATCCTCAAGTGGTCTGCCTTTCCACTTCACAAGATACTCTCTGTATTGCTTGTTGTGTGTGCTCTTGTTGATTCTACAATCCAAAACTTCTTCAATCTCATCTAGTTTCTTCTCAAGAAAATGCTTCAATTCCAGTTCACTATCATTGAGTTCTACCTCATGATACTGATAAAGATCTGCAATGTTGAAAATAGGTGATATGTCCAAGGTGTCTGGTAGCTCCACTTCATATGTATTACCTAATCAAATTTCCTCAAGACCTTACACAGTCCAAACTTATTCATCCTCAACTTATTATAGGTGCCAACAAGAAATCTCCCCTTCCTCTGATATATCATCACTTCATCACCAACTTCAAATTCCTTATGTCTTCTTTTCTCATCTGCCTTATCCTTATATTTTTGGTTCATATCTTCCAATTGTCGCTTTACCTCTGAATGTAATGTCTCCATATGATCTGCAAATGTTTATGCTTCTCCACTCCTCTTAGCTTTATTCTGGTAACTATCTCATCTGCCTTATCCTTAAATTTTTGGTTCATTATGAAACTCCCTTAGGATTCATTCTGGTAACTATCTCAAATGGTGTTTTCCCTATACTGTGGTTTACTAAATTATTATATGCAAATTCTATCTGCGCTAATATCAAATCCCAACTTCTAGGTTTATCTCCACTCAAGCATCTCAGCAAATTTCCCAAACTTTGGTTCACAACCTCGGTCTGTCCATCTGTTTGTGGGTGAAACGTAGAACCAAACTTTAAATCTATCTTCATCTTCTTCCAAAGTGTCCTCCAAAAGTAACCAGCAAACTTAGTATCTCTGTTTGAAACAATGCTCTTCGATAACCCATGCAATCTCACAACTTCTTTGAAAAATAGATCTACTACATGAACTCTATTTATTGTCTTCTTACAAGGTATAGAATGTGTCATCTTTGAAAATTTGTCCACCACCACAAATATAGAATTATTTCCTCTCTAAGTCTTCGATAATCCCAATATAAAATCCATGCTTATATCTTCGCAAGGTCTCTCTGGTACTGTCAAAGGTTTATATAATATGGTATTCTGACTATTTCCTTTTGTAACTTGACAAATTTTGCAACTCTGAACAAATTTCCTAACATCCTTATAAATTTGAGGCCAAAAGTAATTCCCACTCACCAAAGTCACTGTCTTATCAATCCCAAAATATCCTACCAATCCTCCACTATGATTATCCTTGATCAAATTGTCCCTCATAGAACTCTGGGGTATACACAATTGATTTCTTTTTAAACAATATTTTATCCTAAATGAAATAATCCAACCAATTACTTCGATCTGCAACAACAGGTTCAGCACAAGCTCTCCAAGGACTTGCAAAATCAGGGTCTTCCGCATACAGGGTCTTCAATTCATTAAATCCCAATACTGCAACTCTCATCTCTATTGTCAAATTTATTATTCTACTCAAGGCATCAACAACCTTATTTGACTTCCCACTCCGGTGTTTCAAAACAAAAGTGTAACTCTGCATAAACTCAACCCATCTCATATGCCTCTAATTCAACTTACTCTGACTGCTCAAATACTATAAAGCCTGATGATCCGTGTACAACACAAACTCCTTAGCCAACAAATAGTGTATCTACTTCTTCAAGGCTTGAATTATGGCATAGAACTCTTGATCATATACTGAATACCTTCTTCTTGCATCATTCAACTTCTCACTAAAATATGCTATAGGTCTTCCTTCCAAGGTCAACACAGCTCCAATTGCACTTCCACTAGCATCACAATCCACTCGAAAGACTTTACTGAAATCTGGTAAGGCTAACATAGGTTTCTCACTGGCACCTTTAGGCAACTTTCCATGAATACTACTATAGGATTACAAAAAAATTATGGAGGGAACAACGCAAGCAGTGGGAAATTCGAAAACGGGAAATGGAGGGAACAGCGAGGCTGGATCCTCATGTTCTGATTCCACTGCAGCTCAAGGACAAGCGATGGATGATGAGGACGGGAGATAGGATGGGGACCCACGGCTATGAGACCCTCCTCCTGACTGCAAAAAGATGAAAGATTCCCAAGAATCAAGCCCCGAGGCCGTGAAAGTTGACTCAGAAAAGATCAAGGAGGTGCAAGCTTCCAAACCCTGGAGTAGTCTTTTTGCAAGGAAAGCAACTGGAAAACCGATTGGTAAATCGTCTTTCCCTTTTGTGAAAGATATATCTGATAATAAAATGGGTAAACTTTCTATTGATATTCCTGTTTTGGTTATCGATCATAGTATCTCTTTAATGACGTTTCCTCTGGTGGGGAAGTTTGTTGGACCTCGACCCAATATTGAGGATGTTAGGTCTTTTGTAAAGAGAAAATGGAGAATGAAAGGTTAGGTTGATGTCTCTGCCCTGTCCAGAGGTTTTTTTGTTTTCTCATTCTCTTGTGGGGAAGATATGGAAGCAACATTAAGCGGTGGCCCTTGGATGTTTGGTAAATCTTCTTTATCTATTAGAAAATGGTCTCCTAACATGGAACTCAATGACTCTTTCTTTGAATCTGCTCTGATTTCGGTTAGGCTGCTAGGATTGCCAATGGAATATTGGGTGGAGGATGTTTTCTCAGGAATTGCTAACTCCTTTAGGGAGCTTGTTGCGATAGATCCAATGACAACAGCTCGCAAAAGATTGGTTTATGCGTGCATTTGTGTCAACATTTCCCAGAAGATGGACCTTCCTAGCACTATTTATATAAGCTCCAAACTTGGATTATGGGAATAGACAATAGAGTTTGAATCACTCCCCTTTGTGTGCTTTTCTTGCAAAAAAGCTAGTCATTGGGCAAAGGCTTGCCCCAACAACCCTAAAAAACCTGTGATGGTAAACATCCACAAACAAGTTTGGAAAGAAAAGAATAATAATAAAGAAGGTAACGAGTTGGAAGGAAAAAGCGGAAGCTCTATTAATATATCAAAACCATTAGAAGGAGATAGAAATGACCTTCCTAAGAATCCCCTTTTGAAGGAGAATAAAAAGAATGAAATCGGGGATTTTGAGATCAAAATAGTCAACACTTTTGAGGCTCTACAGACACAGGAGAAGGTGAATGAAATCAATGAAGAGATACTTGAAGATGGTGAGAATGAGAATATCACCGATTCTCATCATGGGGTCCTTCAAGCTTCTATATCAAAAATAGATGAACAGTGCCTAGATGAAATTGAAGGACATGAAATTAAACTTGGAAGGAGCAACAAGTTTGGATCACCTTAGGTAAATCTAAATGCGTTATTCCAGAATATTGGAGTTGATACACCCACATCATCCTAGAAAAGAGGAGAACTATGGAGTAATATGCAAGACGAGCCTAGAAAGGAACAAGAAGAAAACATAACAGGAAATGGAAAGAAAATAAAAACTAAGAAGGCAGGAGGACTTAATGGGGTGAAAACCAGGACCAGGTCCAAGGCTGATTTTGGTGCTTCAAAATCCCCACCGGGACGTAAAACTATGAAATGGCATAGGGACCAGGAGAGAAAGAAAAACATAGCTGATGGAAGGAAGTGAACTATAAAGGAATCCTGCCCTCAGGTTTCCAAATGAAGGTAATATCATGGAATATTAGAGGCCTAAATGGTCTCAATAAACATGATATATTACGGAACCTTATTCGAGATCAAAATCTGGATATTATCCTAGTTTAGAAAACCAAAATGAGTAAAGAGAAAGTGGAGAACATAAATTTCTTTAAAAATGGAGGGGTATGTGGCAGCAGCTCTAATAGAGCATCTGGGGGGGTAGCGATTTTCTGGAACAAGAAAACCATCTCTGGAGAAATGATTGATGAAGATGGCAACATAATATCCCTGAAAGTTAAAAGCATCTGTGAAGGAAAGGAATGTGTTATTACTAATATCTATGCCCCTAATTCCAAATATGCTAGAAGCAAATTTTGGGATAAAATTTAGCAAAAAAGAAAATCTTTCCCTACAAATAGCTGGGTTGTGATGGGAGATTTCAATACTCCTCTGCAAGGCATTGATAAATATGGGGGAACTCAAGCACAACCGGATAATAGATTTGACTTGATGGACTTTATCAATTTCAATGCTCTCATTGATATGGATCTCAATGGGGCATCCTATACATGGTCTAACCGAAGGGATGGTGAAGACCTCATTCAGGTAAGACTTGATAGATCCCTTATCACTAATGATTCGATTCTTTCTCATAGATGCTTCCTGTCTGTTATCAATAGAATTGGTTTGGATCATTATCCCATTACTTTTGTTGCTGAGAATTTTAAGAATAATTAGAGGTTCCCTTTTCGGTTTGAAAAGATGTGGATTTCCCACCCTAATCTTGAAAAATCTATTGCCAAATGGTGGAATATTGATGTGAATGGAACTGCCATGTATAAAGTTGCCAAAAAACTTAAAAATATCAAAGTCAACATTAAGATATGGAACAAGAAGGTATTTGGTGATATTTTTTATTCAAAGAAAAAGCTAAAGGAGGATCTAGATCAGATCCAAAATTCAATACAGAAAGATGGCTATAAAAAGTATTCCAAAGCCATGGAAGATGATGTTTTAGTCAAACTCCACAACATTATTTCTAGGGAGGAAATCTATTGGAGGCAGAGATCTAGGGCAATTTGGCTGGAGGCTGAGGATAGAAACACTAAATTTTTCCACATGACTTCTTTAAAACATAAAGTTGCGAACAAAATTTCCAGATTAATTGTTGAGGACAAAACTCTTCTTAATAAGGATGAAATCAGGGATGAAGTTGTCAGTTTCTTCAATCAGTGCCTCACAAGGAATAAGGACATTGATTATACCCAACAACATAATTTGGTTAATATCATTCCCAAGATTATTAATCCTTTTCAGAATAAGGCCCTCTCTACTATCCCGTCTGCTGGAGAAATTGAAAAAGTTGTCTTTTCATTTCAAGGGGATAAAGCTCCTGGTCCTGATGGCTTCCCTATGTTTTTCTTCCAGGAATTCTAGCATATTGTGGGAGAAGACACGGTTAATGCGGTTAAAGAATTTTTTGGCTCTAGAAGAATCCTTAAAGAACTCAACTCCACATTTATAGCCCTAATTCCTAAAGTTGTTGAGGCGGATTCAATGGGAAAATTTAGGCCAATAAGTCTATGTAACTCTTTCTATAAGATCATTTCCAAAGTTTTGACCACTAGAATTTTGGTTGTTCTCCCCTTCATCATCTCTGAGGAGCAGAAAGGTTTTGTTCTTGGCAGGCAGATTTTGGACTCTATCATTCTTGTTCATGAGAATATTCATTCCCTCAATGCTGCTAAAAAAGAAGGATTTTTGATAAAGTTTGATCTGGCGAAGGCTTATGATAGAGTGGATTGGCATGTTCATTTCAGAATCATGGAGCCTTTTGGATTTGACGAGAAGATAACCAAAATTATTAGAGAGTTGATCACCACTCCAATGTTTTCTATTCTGATTAATGGATCTCCTACGAAATTCTTTAAATTGTCAAGGGGGCTCAGACAAGGAGATCCCATATCTCCTATTCTTTTCACCATTTTGGCTGAGAGCATGAGCAGATTGATATACAATTTGAAAGTGAATAAAATCATCAAAGGTCTTCAACCTTCCTCTGCTAATGTTTTTTGTTCTCATCAATAGTTTGTTGATGATACTATCCTCATGGGATATTCCTCTGTTGGGGAAGCTGAGGCCTTCAAAACTACTCTTAATTCTTATGATTTGGCTACTGGTCAACAAGTCAATTGGGACAAATCGACTATATACTTCACGAACACTTTGGTCATAAGACAACAGAGAATTGCTAAAATTATTGGTTGCAAGGTGGACATGCTCCCTTCCACCTACCTGGGTCTTCCCTTGGGCTTAATTCCCCCAAAGTCCTTTTGGAATATTCTTATTGATAAACTCAACAAAAAACTTGTTGGGTAGAAAGGTTCTATTTTATCTCAGGCTGGGAAGTTGCAGCTCCTTCAAGCTACACTCCAGAACCTCCCTGTTTATGCCCTCAGCTTATTTGGTATCCCACCTAAATTTGCTAAAGTATTGGAAAGAATCCATAAGAGATTTCTATGGTCAGGAGTTGAAGAAAAAAGGAGGATATCCTTGGTTGCTTGGGATAGAGTTTGTAAACCAAAGAACAAAGGAGGGTTGGGGATTAAAGCTCTAAAAACCTTTAATAAAGCTCTCCTGGAAAAACAACTATGGAGAGCTTATGATACCAAGAAAGATTGGAATCAAATCTGGTTTGACAAATATATTCAGAATCAGCCTATCCAGGGGGTCCTTAATTCTGAAGACATCCCTGTTGGGTCCTTCATTTGGAATAGTATTATCAAATCCATAAAAGTGGCCAAAGCTGGAGCTGGATGGGTCCTTGGAAAAGGCAACAAAATAAGGTTTTGGGAGGATCCTTGGATGAAGAATGAAGCTCTTTTTGATCAAGGCAACATTCAATTTATTGAGGAATGTAAAAGGAGGTTTGGATTTATGGTGTGTGACTACTGGAAGGAGAATAAATGGGTGAGGCTTGATGTTATACATTTTGGATTTTCCCTGCTCCAGAAGGAGTTGCTGTCCTTTTCTCTTAACAAAGACTATGATGATCTTTTTCTCTAGAAAAGTAATCCTAGAGGTGAATTTATGGTTGCTTCTACCTAAAAAACACTTTTTCTCAGACCAGTGATCCCATTTGCAACAACATTCTGATCCTTAAAGTCAATATGTTCTTTTGGCTTGCTACTCACAATAGGACCCTTACTATTGACAATTTGGTCTGAAGAGGTTTTAAATTCCCTAATAGGTGCGAGCTATGCCAGAAAGAGGAAGAATCAGATGATCATCTTTTTTTTCACTGCTCATTTACCTGGGAAATTTGGAGTAAGTTGTGGGAGAAATGGAAAGTAGATTGGGTTATGAACAAGAGTATCAACTATATTATCTGGCAATGGAACTTCCCTGCCAAATGCCATCTTATCAAGAACCTTTGGTCCTTGACCCTCCCCATGACTTGCTGGGGTATTTGGAAAGAGAGAAATAACATAATATTTAGGGAAGCTAAGTGCACCTCTCAGGTGGTCTTTGAAAATATTTGCAGGGCTATAAAAGAGAACATTAATATTCCTCATAAGAATAATAAGCAATGGTTTGTTACTGATATGAATGAAATGGAAAAAGGTATCCTCATTGAATGGAACCTAATACACAAAGTCTGCAGATCTGACAATAATAATAGAAGAGATAATATTGTTTGGCACTTTCCTGATCATGATTGGATAAAGGTGAATTTTGATGAAGCAGCTAAAGGCAACCTTGGGAAGTCTGGTGGTGGAGGAGTTATTAGAAATGCTCAAGGAGTCTGCATTGCATCTTTTGCTTCTCCTTTTGGGGTCCAAAATAATCATGTGGCCGAAGCTCTGGCCATGCTAAAAAGCCTCTAGCTTGCTCAAGGATTTAAATTTAAAAAAATTTGGCTAGAAAGGGACTCCCTAAATATCATCCAAGCCCTCAAAGGTACAAGCTCTGTCTCATGGAATATTACTAACTTAGTTGAAAGTGCTAAAAAATTGTTAAACAACTATGTTAGTATTAGCATAACTCATACTCTAAGAGAAGGCAATAAGGTAGCAGATATCTTAGCTAATGAAGGGGTCAATTTAGAGGATGATGTTAAATATATTGGAGAAACTCATTGTAAAAGGGATGTTAGAGAGCAATTATTTTGGAGGTAGATTAACTATCAATTAATGATTGCCTTTTGGTATCATTTCTACGATTATATGTGTGAGGAAGTTTATAATAATAAATGTTGGGGTTTTGCGGCCATAAACATAAGCTTCAAAACTACGAAAGAGACTCTGTTCTGTAACTCCAGAATTTTATACAATAATTTGGGGTTACACCTGCAGACTATGAATTACAGCTTTGGGTACTTCTACTTGTTGTTCAAAATGGGTGGTAATTTAAACAGGAATGAGCCCCCAGGATGCAAAAACTGGAAGAGTGAATGAAAAGTCTGGAGAAGGCTTCACAGACATGGCTTTACTGACTATATGGAAAAGCTTCATGGAAGCAAAAATTCGGTGTCATATGGTTTTGCTAGAGGCTGGAATAACAACAGAGTCACCTTGTTCGAGGAGATATGGCAAATTGATGAGAATCTGGTTGTAGAGGTCACGGGTCTTCAAAAGGAGGGTACTAAATTCTATAGAGATTGGAAGTATGTAGCCGAAGCGTTCAAAAACTTCCTGAAATTGGAGGATGAGAAGGGCAAGCTTGTTAAGAAAGACAACATCTCCTACTACATTCCCCAGCAGGTAAAGCCCTTTTGGCAAAACGTTTTAAGGGTTTTAATGGAGTTTCTCACTGTTGACAGAAGATTTACTAAAATCTATAACTATCACTTTGCAATTCTTAACCACTTCCGTCATGGGGCTAAAATATCATTGCCTTATTACTTAGCGTCCTCTTTGAATGAGAGTCTAGCTGATCACGCTAAAAAGCCTAATTCTTACCCTATAACCCATCAGGGGATCATATTGCTCATTTATGAATATCGGAAGGATAAGGATAGGGCTACCAAAGATGATCCCCTAATCACCAATGCACATATCTCTGAGAGTTGCAAAGATTCTGATTTGGATGAGGGTCAGCCTAATGCCCCTACCCACAAAAAAAGGAGAGCTAATATAGGTAATGTGGAAACGGAGGTGCACTATGATGTGGAGGAGGAAAAGGGGAAGGATATTGAAACAAAAATGGAGAGTGAGAAGGATGAGAACGTTGGTGAAGAGGAAGAAGGGGGTAACTCTGAAAACCCTCACTCTAACCCTATGGTCTCGGACAGTAGGAATGTCGCTCTGAACTCTAAGGAGGAAGACAACCCTAACTCTGTGGGCACTGAACAAGGTAGGGATTCTGTGAATACTATTTTAAATACTTCCCATAACTGTACTCTAGAATCCTTCAACTTCCAGAAATGGGTTGTTGACAACATTACTAGTATGCAAAGTAAACAGAGGGATCTGGAAAATAAGATAAATAAGTTGATTAAGGATACAAATTCTGGGAAAAAGAATGAGGAGACGGAAACCAGTGAATCTGAGGAGGAAATCGAGATGAAGGATTGGTTGGAAAAAGACCTGATTAAAGGGGATTTGAAACACCTGGAGGATGTTATCAGAATTTTGAAAGATCAGGCTGCGGAGGATAAAGACAACATCAACACCCGGGTTGCCCACACTGAGAAGGCTCTAAAAAGTTTCATGAACCACAATCTTCAGGTCCTAAAAGTTTCATCATAGAACATGAATGCACGGTGGATCACTTGGAGAGGAAAAACCAGGATAAGAATTCAGTAATCATTGAAGATGTACCAACTTCCAGCTCCACCCATGAGTTTTCCAGGTGAAGGACTAGGCAGAACACTACTGGGATGGAGACCAAAATGAAAGATATCCAGTTGAGACAGGAGAGCAATGATCTGAGGGAAGCGGCCAAGGCGATGATGCTTTTGGTTCAAAATGTTGAGGAGTCTATTAAAGTTTTCAATTGATTTATAATGCTGAGTTTGGGAGGCCAACTTCTTGTTGGCTCCTTGCTGTCCTTTTGTCCTAGCTGCTAGTGTTTGTGCTAGTCTTTTGCAGTTGTTTTGTCTTGTCTCTTTCACGCTCATCTTTCGTAATGTAATCGGGTTTCGGGTCCCTTAAAACCTGTTTTTTCTTAATAAAAAACATAGGTTTCTTAATCACCTTTTGCTTCAACAATTCAAAACTCCAGTTTTCTCCAGTTGTCCACTTAAAATCCTTTCAGTCTCTCCTCATTGTCTGAGTCATAGGGCTACAAATTGCACTGAAATTTTTGATGAACTTCTGATAGAAACTAGCCAGTTCATGAAATGATCTTACCTCTCCAATAGTCTCCAGTTTAGGCCACTCAACAATTGCTTTCACTTTCTCAGAGTCCATCTTCAATCCATCCACAGATATCACAAAACCCAAGTATACAATCTCTTCCTTCAGATTAATCAACCACATCTCTTCTCTTAGTCTCTGCAAAACTTTCTCACATGCAACAAATGTTCCTCCTTTGTCTTACTAAAAAATTAGAATGTCATCAAAATATACAATTAAAAACTTACCCAATAATTTCTTCAATACCTCATTCATCAACCTCATAAAATTACTCGGTGCATTAGTCAACCCAAAGGGAATTACCAACCACTCATACAATCATTCATTTGTCTTAAATGTTGTCTTCCATTCATCACCTTCTCTAATTCTAATTTGATGATATCCACTCTTCAAATCAATCTTTGTGAAATATCTAGCTCCACGAAAAGAGTCCTTTATGTCATCCATCCTTAGCAAAGGAAATATGTACTTCACTGTAATTCAGTTTATTTCTCTTGAATCGGTACACATCCTCCATTCTCCATTCTTCTTCATTGCCACCACAACAAGTACTGCACAAGGGCTCAAACTTTCTCTTATCAAACCTTTCCTCAACAACTCCTACACTTGCCTATTCAACTCTTCATTCTCTGTCGGTGTCATCTAGTGTGTTGCCTTATTAGGCAGACTAGCTCTGGCAATCAAATCCATGCAATGACTTATACTTCTCATAGGGGGTAATCCATTAGGTACATTATCTAAAATGATGTCTTCATATTTTGTCAACAATTATTTTATCGCCTCTGGTTGTTCTTCCTTCGGTTTCAAATTAGGTTTGTTAGGTATCAGTGCATAACACATATTTTCATTCTTCAACCCATCTAGAAACTTTCTTCCATCGACCAAAAATATTCTAACACTCGTGCATATCTCACTTCTCAGGGATTCCTCCAAAGGCAATAAATTTTGCTTCTTCCCATTTTCAATAATATTATAGATATTCCTTCTCCCATCATGCATAGCCTGTCTATTATACTGCCAAGGCCTTCCCAATAAAACATGGAAAACATCCATAGGCATAATATCACATAGAACTTCCTCATAGTATTCTCCTATCTTCAACTTAACCAAACATTTCTCACTTACCAAGATCTTATGATCATCCTGAATCCATGCTATCTGGTAGGGTTAGGGTGTTTCAACCTTTGCAACTATAGCTTATCCACCATCTCCTATGAGGCCAAATTATTTGAATTGCCACTATCAATAATAACCTTACAACACTTACCTTCCACCTTACATCTTGTCCAAAACAAATTCTTCCTTTGCAACAGTTCCTCATTTGTCTCAATCTGGCATAGGGTTCTTCTTATCATCAAAGCTTCACCATCCTCTAGTTTGTTCAATGATCCGGTAGGTTATTCTTCTTCAAAAGTGGTTCTTCCACCATTCTCAGTCCTCTTATTCCCTTGTCTGCATTCAAAGGCTCAGTGTCCTTCTCCACCATACTTGAAACAAGTTCCAGTAAACTTTCTCTTATCATCTCTCTTAAAACCCTCATTCTGGTAACCACCTTGTCCACCATTCTAGTAGTAATTTCCTTCATTCCTCCGGTTTGAATTTTCATCACTCTTATCTTCCGCCTTGCCTTTATTCTATTCTGAAAAGGATCTGCCACCTCCAGTTAAGGATCTACCTCTCTAAAATATTCCACCTCTTCCCCTTTGTCTCTGCTCATGCCTCTTATTCAATCTTTCTTCAACTTTTAGGGCATACTGATAAGGTTCTTCCACACTCTGTAATTTCACCATACTAATCTCATCTTGTATAGACATTCTTAAACCATTAGTATACCTCGCAATCTACTCAACTTCATCTTCAGCATGTATGGATCTGATATTCAACTTATATAACTCATCGGTGTACTCCTTCACACTAGATTCTTTCTGCTTTAGATTTTGTAAACTTCAGAATAAATGGACTTGATAATCCACTGGCAAAAACTTTGCCTTCAAATTACTCACCATCCAATCCCAAGATTTAATGTTTTCCTTTCCTTTCCTCTATCTATCAGTTTGCAAATGTTCCCACCACAAGGAAGCATGTCCCTTCAACTTTGTGCAAGTAAATTTCACCTTCTTCTCTTCACCGATACCTTCAAAATCAAAGTATTTATCCATCTCAGTAATCCATTGTATCAAATCATCTGAATCCAACTTACCACTATACTCTGGTGGGCTAAAGTGCAGTTTAATGTTCACATTTGTCAAAACTCTAATCAATCTTTCATCATCTTGTGCCAACTCCGGTTGACCTCCATTTTCTAGTTCAGCATTTTGTTCTTCTTATTCATCACTTACATCCTCAATATGTCGATCTCTTCTCTATGCGGTCTCAACAACATCCAATCAAGTTGTAATCTATCTCAACATGTCCATCACCACTAGATCAACATCTCTCTGGTTTCCACCTCTGACATTGCCTCTTCACACCATAGGAGCAAGTCCTCTGCAGTTGCAAGTTGGATCTGAAATCCACCACCCTACAACAAAATTCAACAAGACAAACCTTCACTCTAATACCAGCTGGCACAGTCGCGGATAGGAGGATATCCAAAGGGGAAGTCCAGTTCATGCAACAAGATAAAAACAACACCAAAACAACATGGAAGAGGGAGAGAATGTCTCATCAAGTGTGGATCAATTCATTGATTCAAATGCAACTGTCGGTAACATGTGGCTTACATGCAAGAAACTGCCTTATTACAAATATGCATCCATATACATCAATCTAGAATCCAATATTGGATTAAAATTATAAGCTCTTGTTCTATATCTTGAATCTAAAATCTACTACTATCCAATGATCAAATACATCATTATATAGCATCTAGAAACATCTGGGTCAGCTAGGAAAGTTCACATTTCCCAAGAAAAGAGAATGAAACGTGAAGATAGGTCGGCCCAAATATGAGATGAAAATCCTTCGAAAAAGAATCACCATGAAGCACGGACCAACATTAGGGTCAGCCTGTGTGTGTGAAAAGTGAATCGGTATTTGCAAGCTGTAAGACACAACACTTCAATAAACCATTATTTGCATGGGTTAGTTAATCAAAAACGACAAAATGAAATCCATTGCAAGTCGGTTTATTGCCTTCTAGTAGATGCAAGTTTATGCGAGTTTAGATTTCTCTTAGATTGCTAAGCTATTTAGTGACTAGACAACAACTAAACGAAGGATTTTTATCTATATGAGCATAAGATTGAGCTAAATGAATGCTAGATTTAAGCTAGATGAATGCATGATTTGCAAGATTTAATCTAACATGATTTAAGCAATATATGAATATTTAAGCTAAATGATTTAAGCAATATGAAATAACTAATATGCAATATCTCAATACAAATTCTCAATGAACCTAGAGCAAAAACAACATAATAACAATATATTCTCCAGGATCTTTGAATGAGAGATGAGAGCCTGAATTTATAGAAAATTCAGAAAGAAACCAATGGCTGAGATCAAATGATGATGAGCAGTCAAGATCTTCCAAGAGGAAGCACAATCCAGGGGAATTGATGTGATTGGATGCTTTTCTCAGTTTTAAAGGAAATTGAACTAAAATTAAGATAAAATCAAGAAAAAACTGATTTATTCTCTATTTCATTCAATTTTAATATTTAATTATTTTAATTGCTTTCTTTGAGATTATATATCAATTTTTAATTTGTTTTTCAAGATTATCTCCAATTGATTTATTTTCTCGATTTTTAATTCTTTTTTTTGTCAATTAATTCCTTTTTTGATTTGTTTCCTTTTTGAAGATTTGTGCTCATAATTTTCAATTCCTCTTTCTTGATTTGTTTCCCTTTTTGAAGATTTATGACAATTTTTATTTACTTTTCAAATTAATTCCTCTTTTTGATGATTTAATGGAAAATTCATTTATTTAATTAAATATGTGTGTGTGTGATAAGTTAGCCTCACAAATCAAGGAATCTTTCCACAAGACCCGGGAACACCAGCTAGTCGTTTAAGCTCAAGCATTCGAGGAAACGAAAAAAAAATGAAAGCCAATCCAAGAGCGATAACTTGTCAGAAAGAGATCCAAATGAAACACGGATCTAGAACAGGAAAGATGAACAAGAATGAAGTTCAAATCCATCTCCGCAAGAGAAATGATCAATGCCAAGGTATCTAATAACTCTCAGAAACAAAACTGTTGAAAAGAACAAAGAAATTGAAAGGAAATATTTTTTGGGTGATGCAAGATTGCCAAGAACTAGGGATGCTCCTGTATCATACCAACTTGCTTATTTGTCTAAGTATAGCAGCCATTTCTAAACTTTGGTTCTACCAGTTCATTATCTGCTATAAACTATTGGAAATCCATTTGTTGTTTATTTACCCCCACCCCTCCAATCCTTTCTAGAAGGTTCCTAATAGCATTAAAGTCTCCCCCTAGTATCACATAGACATTATCCAATGCATGTAGAAAATTAAAGATTTGAGATCATACCTCCTGTTTTGTTTTTCTCAAAGCTAGGTCGTTGACATTCACAAGGATGAATTCTTTGTTTTGCGTCAAAGCTTTGATTTTCACTGCTAGCCAAAATCTATTCTATTCTAATTTCTCTCCCTTAATCAGTTGATGTTTCTATAAGAGCCCCAAACCTTCTAAGACCCCTTTTGCATCCATGAAGGACCCTTGTCATGCATGCCAACCTTTCTAAAAATCATTTTTATCTTTTGCCTTAAGCTTAGTTTCTTGCAACAAAACAACTTTTGTGTGCACTTGATCAACTCCTTTTTTTATCAGAAACCTCTTGTTAGGGGCATCGCAGCCACTGACATTCCTTGATAGGAGATTCAATGCTCCCTGGGAAGGGGGATTCCCTTCCCAGATCTTAGTTTCATTTGGCTTTTCGCGCTTCTAGGTAATTCTAGAAAAACTCTCCTTGACTTCTTCCCCCTGCATTTCTTTTCCCCAAGATTTATTTTACTTGAGGTTGCCTCTATTTGACAAGTTATTATTTTTTTAATGACATCTTCTTCTTCTTCTTCAATGTCAAAGGGGTCCTCCTCCCCTTATCCCATATCCTCTTCTCCCCTGAAACTCATTCTTCTTGGAGATACCTGATTTGATGAAGATGTATGGTTGTTTCTTCCTTCCCCATTTCTACTTTGACTTTGCTTCTCTTAAGTGGGGATTTTCTTTGGCAGACTCTATTTGGTGAGGTTGTGGGTCTATCTCCAACCTCTCATTTGTTTTGTGTTATATTTGGTGAGGTTGTGGGTCTATCTCCAACCTCTCATTTGTTTTGTGTTATAACCGACAATGGTGTCTTCCCTATCTCTAAGCTATCAATGAGAAATCCACATTGTTGCTCCTCTCCAATGGGTTAATTTCATCTAATACTTCTTGGTCTTCTTGCTCCATAATTTTTTAAAGAATTGAAGCCCCATCGTTGGCCACCATGTTTCCCAGAATTTGTATTTCTGACTCTGAACCCCTTCTCTTAAGCTCATTGCCTTGATAGTTTCGTGTATGCTTAAGCTCTTGATCTTGGGTAATTTGTTCCTCATTAGGATTGCTCCCTTTTGAGCTTCTTGCCTCAACATTTTTGTCCTGGACCTCCCAATTAATTATGTTTTGAGCACCCATTATATTTTTTGAGTTATCCTCTCCCACCTTCTATTTTCCTTTTTCATTACTCAAGCATTCCTATTTTCTATGCCCATCCTTCTTACAAGATTTGTAGCTATCAATGATGGCCTCTACTTCAATCTTTTGCACCCAAATACCTTCATTTGTTATCAACTCTATTTCTTGAGTGAGTGGTGGGATGGTGCGCCACATGATACAGATTCTGGTGTAAACGTTGAATTCCATAGCTTCCACAACCTCATCTAACTTTAAAAAACTCCCTAACTTATTACCTATTTGTTGTAGGGTTTCCTCTTCCGAATACTCCCGAGGCAGATTGCAGAGTCTGATCTAGATGGGTACCTCTTCAATGTTATCTTTAAGGGGATCAAAATTTGGTTCCCAATCTTTAATATAAATTCCCATCCCATCCATCATGAAGGGACCCCCTGAAGGATATCTTCTTTACTCATGTCATCTCTGCATATTACCAGAAAGAAACCATCTGTGAGGGTTTTGACTACACACCCTTTCCCCAACATCTCCTCATATCATTTCCTAACTTTGGGGTAAGTCGGACATTCTCTTGCCCATTTGATGAAGAGTTCCCTTTCTTTCAATGTTTTTACTACGTACCTCCATTCCTCATCTTCTATATTTAAAGAAACCCTTTTCTCTATAGTCCCTTGGACATTCATGTGCATTTCTAGGCTTTTGTTCTTATCCTCTTTTAGTCACCAAATCTTTTTTGCGATTTTGCTGAAAACACCTTCTCTTCCCGTCACGTCCTCTGCATAGCCCCATGATTTTGCTGAAAACACCTTCTCTTCCTGTCACGTCCTCTACATAGCCCCATTTTATTGATAGGGAGAGCTTTCTTATTAGATTTTTTGGTTGCATATTCCATCTCTCAGGATAGACTAATAAAAAATATTGATCATCCCAAACCCTCTTTAGTGGTCTCCATGGAAGTGTTCGACTCTTCTACAAACCCCTTCCCCTTCCAGGAATAAATGATTGTTGGTAGGCTCTTCAGCTTTGGAATTCCATCGGTCCCATTTGATCCAATTGCAATAGTATCATATTTTGTTGATTCACTTTGTTAGAATAAGTGTTCTCTACCTAAAGCTAGTGCTTTATTGTAGGTGGCACTACACAAAAAAGATCTGTGTACATAAAATTTAAGGAGCTTGTCATATGTGAAAACAGAAAACAAATAATCAACCACCTTCTAGTAAACTACTCTTTTACTATTAAATGTTCACAATAACTTTGTGCTTATTAATAATGGTTTGGGGCTCTCCCTAATGACCTTAAACTATTTTTATCATGGTCAATAATTGAAAGAAATACAACTTTCTCTAGTATTTGGATTATCAAACCTTATATTATAATTTAGAAAATCTAGAAAGAAAGGAACACACACTTTTCAAGGGAATTCCATGTCTAAGGGATTTCCTAAATAAAATTAAAACTTTAGTCAAAAAAATTACCAATTCTAGAGTCATGAATTAGTTCTTGAAGAACACATCCTTCAACTTGTGGGATAGTGAGATTATTCAAATATGGAAAGGTTTCAAACTTTCTTTGATTTATGGGGTCTTCTGAGATCATTTGAATATGAACCCTTTAGAAGGGATAAGATGATCCCATACTCCTAAAGGTTGGATGAAGATGAATTTTGATGGGGCTGTAAGAGTTAACCCCAAAAAATTAGAGGGAAGTTGTATAACTTGTGATGCTCCAAGCAAGCTCATCAATGCAACTTCAAATAAAATAAAGGATGGCTCTAGAACAATCAAATAGAATCTTGAGTGTTCCTTCTTGACCTCCAATTTTATAATTTTTTTATAAAATTACTAATGTGCATATAGAAGGTGATTTCATGGTAAATATCAATGTCATTTGCAATCAAGAATCACCAAACTAGAAAATAACTTTTTTATAAAACACATGACTAATATGGATCCATTTATCACATTCAAAATTCACGACATCTTAAGAGAAATCAATAAAGAATTTGATTCCTGATAAATTATATGATTAATAAAAACATTGATAATATTAATAATAACTAGGCCAATACATGAGTTTCCTTCAATTCTACTAATTCATATCAAAATGATCAAATGATTCTTGATACATGGGTAGGATTCCATCAATCCATACCCATTGTATAATTCTTTTGACTATTCGTATAAAAAATATGAATATTTATGGGAAGGTTGGTATTCCTACAAGGACCAAGAAAATGACAACACTTAGAAAATGATACTCATGTGCAAAAATAATTAATTATGGCCCTTGAAGTACTACTTGAAGGGCTAAACCATCATTTGGAAGCAAGCTAAAATTGGTAACCACTTTCCACTAATAGTGTCTTACACTATATTTTAGATCCAACAACTAACGACTTTTCTAGACTTCCTAAAAAACACCTATCTCTAGTTGTTTTGTTGGTTCCTCCAACTGATTGCCCAATTTCCTCCAAAGGTTAGCCACTACATATGCTCAAGAATATTGGGAAATTTGCCAACAAATAGAGAACTCACCTTAAAGATGAATTAGCTTTGCACTTTATGCTCTACTAACCTATGTGAGTTCCCCTAATCCACACTAAACATGAGTATTACATAAAGTTACATTTGCATGCATCAACAACACATTCCTTATTATCCTTAAAAACCTAGTATGAAGCATGAAATCAATTATAAATAATTTACAAAAAATAGTTTTTGGATTTGTAAATTTGAATGTAATTGTTTTTTTAGTCTGGGGATTAAAACAAAGTTAGATATGTGTCTATATAGGGTTACATAGTCACCAATTTACACATATACTTCGCCACATTCCAAACATGCTTTGAGAATCATCTAGACATTAATACATTGTACTAATGAAATCAAGTAGTAGCTAACAATTGAACTCTACTTTTAGATCTTGCTTGCAAAAACAATTTTCTCATTATCTTCCGTAAAATAAATTACATTGTTCCTTGCATGAAAATAATATAAATGTAACAAATGTGCATGAAAATATTTATAAGTTTCCTTGATTATATTGTTAAAAAGAAACATTTCATCACAAATTAGAGACAGTCTACACTACATTACAATTTTCACATATGCACAAACCAAGATATTCAACAGAATTAAAAGAAATCAATACAATCTCAAACACTATTTTCCTAAATTAGAAAAGAGAAATTTGTATCCTTGTGCCTCTTCTTCAAATTCTTAGATATCAGAACCCTTACAAATAACTAAATAATAACATTTTTAAAAAAGGGAAATGAAGAAGATTTAACCTAACAATGACACCTAGGAATAAGTTGAGCCCTCAAATCACTCAATTGATTTGCATCTTTCAAACTTCTTCCAATTTGTCCTTATTTGCACCTTGAAACCTACTTTTAATTAACACATTTACAACCTCATGCAAAATATTTACCTTCATATCAAAATTAATTTACTACAAGCCAAGTAAAAATTTTCATCCCCAAGCAGTTAGCCTCCTCATTGGTAGTAAAATACCCAAGACATTTACATTTTAGAATTTCCTCTATTTACTCTACATTTAACCATGGTATTTTTAACTATTAAAACCTAGAAATATTTTCTATATTTAATTCTAACATTTTAACAAATACTTTTTATGTGACAATTTGTCTTTATTTATTTTTTTGAACAATTGGGCATTTTGTCAAACATTTGTCCGACAACCAATTTTGAGAATCTTATCTAAAATTAAATTACTCTTTCATGGAATCATTCATTATTTGGCTAGCATTTTAACTTCCTCTTTCTTAGCATTATTCATTATTTTGCACACTTTGCACAGAATTGCCCACTACCACTTCAACAATTGTAACAAAACTTTTCTCAAAATGCTTAAATTGTTCTCATTTGTATGGCATGTAATTACATTAAAACTCCATGACAAGAATATTTTTTCTACTATATATATTTAGGAAATAGTGAAGAGTCATTGAGCTGAGCATTTTTAACATTTACAAATCATTTTAAACATGATTGTGTTGGCAATTGACACTCATCCGGTGAGTTCGGGTGGTTTTTGGTAGTTGCATAATTGTTTAGGGTTGTCATTGATGGAAACTCTTTGTGGTCATTCAATCCGTCAGTCGTGATTCATCTTATCTAGAAGCTGGAGTTAATCGATAAAACAGGGTATTTCAGTGATGTTTTGATCCAAAATGATTTATGATGATTGCGATGTTTTTTATGATTTTTTTGTGATCTCAATGATTGGGAAGACCTTTAGGAAGCATGTGATTATAATCTTTTGGTCTGGTGCTATGTTTTGTTCAAGATTGAAGCTGACTTGGAGCTACACGTTACACTTCCTCAAGCTGACATGAAGGCGATTGCTTTTGTGGTAAGACCGAATATATAAGATTGATTTGGCGATTGATTTTGGATGTGTTAGGGTTTTGGTGATCTGTTTTGGTGCGATTGAGCATAGTTTGACGTGTGTACTTTACTTTCATACAAACTGGTAGCTGACTAGGATAGAAATAGAGTATTCAACAGAGCGAAGACAAACAGAGATTCAATTCTTAACCAAACCTCATTCTTGCATAGCCAGATGCTAATTGAGAGTTCATTTCATTGTATTTTCTCATTGTAAACAAATTGAAGTCAGTGAGACTTCCCTGAAGGTTGTAGCCTTCCGAGCAACTATATTTGTGCAGTGAGCTCTAGGTAGTGTACTTGAATGCAAGTGCATTCCCCATCTATGTAATATTTGTGCAAGTGCATTCTCCATCTATGTATATGAATATTGTGGGTTCCAGCCCCACCATGGTTTTTCCCTTTCCGGGTTTCCATGTTGTGGATTTGTGTATTCATTGTCGCATGTTTATGTTCTTTTTTGTTATGCATTACTAACCGATGGATAAAGAATAAGTTTGTGGTTTTAACTTCTGGTAGATCACTGATTCACCCCACCCTCTTGGTGATCTCTTATTCCAACAATTGGTATCAGAGCCTAGTTCCTCTAAGGAAGCTTAACCGCTTCAGGGAGATCTTGGAGATTGATTTTATGGATTCTGGTTTTCAAAGACAACTAAATGTGGCACTTGAGGATCTTGATGTAGCTAGAAGTAAGGTCTGTACCTTGAAGAAGAATATGAATGTTGTTGATGAATTCATTAGTGATCTTATTGATCAAGCAAGTAACTGTAGAGAAAAGAGGAAGGAATTAATGGACAAGTTGAAGGGGAAAGAAAATTAGATCATGGAATACCGAGACAAAGCTGATGAGGTTAACAAGCTTGAGAGAGAGAATGTTGCTTTGAAGAATGAGATGCAATCCATTATGATGAAACTGACTAAGGAAATTGAGGACCAAAAGAAGAATGAAGAGATTCTAGCACAATAATTGAAGGAAATAGTTGATGAATGCTTCAAGCTTACCTATGAGAATGATCAGTTGAAGCTTGAATTGACACAATCAAGGAATAATGGTCAAGAACTTGAAAGACAGGTTGCTACCTTGAGGGATGAACTTGCTACTGCCAATGAAAACAAATAAAAATTCAAAGCTAGTTCAGCAAGGCTTGATGAGATGCTGGAAAGTCAGAGACATGCAACGGATATGCGAGGTCTATGATTTGAGAAAGGTGAATCCTTCGGATTTGGACAAGGCAATGCAAAACCTGATCAGAAGATGAGCAAGAATCCTTTGGTAAAACAGCCTAATGCTCATAAATTCAATGGTAGTTGTTTTACTTGCAACAAGCTTGGTCATATGGCGAGTCAGTGTAGAAGTAGGATGAATAATGGAATGATGAACAATAATAATATGATGAACAACATGAATAATGTTCCTACCTTTATCGGTCAGTGTTTCATATGCAATAACTTTGGACACAAGTCAAATGTGTGTAGAGAAGTAATGAATAACTTTCAGAAAAAAAAATGCTATGCTTGTGGAATGTTTGCACATATTTCTAAACAGTGCAAGGCAAGATAGAATCAGATGAACTTCAGACCTATGAAGAATAATGTTGTTTCCTGAGCATGCAACAAAACTAGTCACCTTGCAAAGTACTGCAGAAACAAGAACAATGCTCTAGTAGACAAGGAAAAATCATATGAGAAAGGAAAAATGAAAGTAGAAGAGATCAAGGAGAAGCATGAGAAGATGTGGGTGAGAAAGGATGAATCCAAAGCTGACAATGATTCTACACTTGAATCCAATGCAGAATCTTCAAATGGTAACTAGGGCTTTATGCCTTAGGGGGAGATTTTCATGCAGATTCTAAGAACCCCCTCATCAGTGGTCTACAATCGATTCTAGAAGATTGAAAAAGGGTTGAATCATATGTGTTGATGATATACGAAAGTTTTTGAAGGATATTGTTCTCTAGTACGAAATTTCATGAAGATCATGATAACCAGTTGCTACATTTATTACAGTGTAAAATTAGGTTTTCAAAGGATAAAAGTTCATTTCAAGACTTCATTCGTCACAATGCGATCAAGCGAGTAAGAGCTAAAGAGAGAGAAAAGAAACTTGGCAATCTCAACAATAATTTCAACAACTTCTAAGTGAATTTTAGAGCCCGGTTGTGAAGCAAGGTATCTATTAGTTCAGTTTTTTAGTTTTTTGCAAACCCTAGGATTCAAAATGGCTTTTGTTTTCAGTATTGTAACTCCTCGGGTGGTTGAAATCAAGGATAGGGCTCATCCAGTCTTAAAGAAAAATCCATTCAAATTAGTTGAGGATGATCCGGAAGGTCCATTCTCATATGTTCCCTACAACATCCTGCACAATGAAGATATCAGGGCCTACATTCACTGTGACCTTGAGGAGCTTGGGAATGTTGATATGTTGGACTTGTGTAACAAGTATTTGGCAGATGGTTTGGGAAATATCAAACCTGAATATAAGGTGTTGTAGGATAAGGGTTTCTCACAGTTTGTGCATTTTCCATTGTTTGATGAGGTCAAATGGATTTAGTACATCCTTATACACATGCATGATGAATTTATCTGGCTTGATTGGCCCCACAAAATTACCAAACAAACAATCTATACTGTAACTAGTTTAGCTAAAACCGATGATGTGCCCAGTTTGAGAAAGTATCAAATGACACCATCATAGCTACCACTGGATCCAAATATGATAGAATAACCATGACTGTGAATGGCATTTTGGAGAATGATGTGAAGTTTGCTTCAATGGTAGTCAAATACAAGGTTTACCAGTCCAGCCGGTACAACTCTGTCTCTGGTACTGCTATCTACTCTGCGTATCAAATGCTCAAAGAAGATAAGAGGTAAGATCTATGCATGACACTTCTGAATGAATTATTGAGAAATCTAAAGAAAATAAAGCAAGATAAAAAGGCACACTTTTAAGTATGGTACACTCCTTATTTGCTTGGCACTATACTTCCTTAATGAGATACCCGGTATCAACTACAAGGTCCAGTGGGCCTATGATAGATCATTGGCCATGCAGATCAAGGAAGGTCTATGGGGAATTGGTGATGAAAACATGAGGATATCTTCCCTCTGGTGATATTTTAAAACTTTCCAAGCAGCCATGAAGAACAGGGAAAGGATTCCGAAGGAGGTAGTTGAGAAAAATGAGCAAACCATTTGCTTTATGTTGATAAAAATCAGTATCTGATGGAAGCAATGGATCCCTAGATAGTATGGATCATGCCCATGGGGTATGAAGTTGACTTTGGTACACTTGAGGCTTATGCGCAACAACTTATGAGTTGATCGGTGGATCCCAAGGAAGGGATATTTGGCACATTCAAAGAAAAGGACCTTAGTTTGCATATGCAGTTCACTGCTCCTACCTGAAAGAGAAAAGTCACAAAGATGGTAGAAGAAGTAGCTACTCAAATGGGTCTCACGGAGGAGGAGGTGAAGAAAGCAAGAAAAAAATATTCCCAAAAAGGAGGCCAAGGTTGATTTGGTTCCCTCCAAGGAAAAACCTAAGGTAACAAAGTCTTCTCCTGCTCCGGTGGCACAGCTTGTAAATCCTAGCCCATCTGGAAAAGGTGTGTTGAAGCAAAAAGAAAAACCCAAGAGAACCTATGATGCAGTATTTTTGGTGGCCTCAAAAACTGAATCTGAGGAAGAGGCGAGAAGAGCTAAGAAAAGGGGAGAATTTGTTAGACATGTGAGAAAGCCTCAATCTGGTGGAACATAGAAGAGCAAAAAGACCAAGTTAGATCATGCTCCTATTGGAAGACCCCAAAGAAGTAGACAGGTCAAAACTCAACTTGACAAAGACCTTGAATCTGGTAATATACAAGGCAAGTATACAATCATTCATCCACTATCAGTAGACTATTTGATAGATGAAATATTAGTGGATGGAAATTTAAATAATCTTGAAGCAAATTTTGAGAATTTTGATGATGGTGATCAAAGGAAAGTTGAGGAAGCAGTAGTATTATACTTACATAATTTTAGTAAGACATTAATTGAATTAGAAAAGTCCATTCCAAAGAATTTGTACAATATAATAAATGCTAGAAGGATGAATGCAAGCAAAATGGACAAAGAAATGAAGGAGAGAGAGCTTGTAGATATATGTACATGTATTACACATAGTGAAGTTAATAGATTAATTGAAGAAGCTAACAAAAAGGAATTTAGAAGTAAAAACAAAATTAATAGATTAATGATTGGCAATGTAGAGGAAGTAAGGAAAGGGATAGAGGAAATTTGGAAAAAGATTATTCATAATGACCCTCTATATAAAGATGCATTTAAATCATCTCAGTTGGAAGATAAGCAAGGTGATTTTGGAATTCAGAAGGTTGAGACTCACTCTGAAGATCAACCGGAAGACCAAGGGAATATCACAATTGATGCTGAGACCAATGACAATCCTCTGGTGATAGATAGCACTGCAACCCCTCTAATTCAATAGACTAATACTGGGGACAAGGGTGAGAAGAAGGATGTTGAGTTAGGAGAAGATGAAGCAACTAAGGTGGACAAAGGTAAAGGCATGGCTGATCTGGCAATTGGCACTCCTACGGTTATAGGGATCCCACCTCAAATCAATCTTGATGGCTCAGTTGATCTCAAAATAAAAGCTTATGCTTGCTACTGTTGTCCAGGCACAAGCCAACCAAGATCTGGTAAAATCAGAAAATGAAGACAAAAAGCTAATTTTGATGTCCATAGATGTTTTGCAGAAGGTGGCTTCCAATGTACAGTTAGATTTAAATGACAACCCCTCTAGTAAATTATTATAGTTGATTAACAGTGTAAATAACAATTTTGATTCCTTGGAAAAGGCAGCTACTCAGAAATTTTTGGACAAATTTAAGGAAGTCAGAAAGCAGACATTCCTGAAAATGATTGAAGATGACAAGGTATCATTGAATAAGAGACTATAGACCATTTCTGACACATTGTCAGAAGCTGGCAAATTATATAAATCTTGTCTCATTTTACCTGAATTCACTATTAGTATTGATAAACAAATAAATGGTTACCAGGACAAGCTTGCAAGTATTTCTCAATCTTTTGATCCCAATGTAACACTAACCAGAAGCATTGAAGGACAAATTATAGCCTTGAATGATCAAATTTTTGGCCTTCAAGCAGATAAGGAGAAAGTTTTGAGGAAAGTGCTTGAACTTCAGAACCTAATTTCCATTCAGATAGATACTATGCTAAGCAATGAGGCAGATTGTATGAAGGAAATGGCCCGGCCTATACCATTAGATCTAAGAGAGTTAGAAATTCATGCTACAGTATTCAATGCATTTATCACAATTTTGGATAACCTGAAGAATGGGTGGGAAAATCACCTAGGATTTTAAAATACTACCTATGCTGACCTATTCAAGTATTTGTAAAGTGTATATCATCTATATATCAATTTTGGGCAGCACTCTTTGCAATTGTTGTCAAAGGGGGAGAGATGAGGTGAAAAATGTACAGACTAATTGTGTATAGAGTGTACAGTTCGATGATGTGGATATTTGGATTGGTTATCTAAGGGGGAGCCTTCAAATTATTGTATTCTTTCATCTGGTGTATAGGTTTCAACACTTAGCCATTTTTCACAGGTGTTGCCATCAATGCCAAAGGGGGACATTTTGGGCAATTGACACTCATCTGGTGAGTTCGAGGGTTTACAATAGTTGCATATTTGTTTATGGTTGTCATTGATGGAAACTTCATGGTGATTCGATCTGGTAGTCGTGATTCATCTTTTCCAGAAGCTAGAGTTAATCGGTAGGCAATTAACCGGTAAAACAGGGTATTTCAATAATATTTTGATCTGGAATAATTTCTGATGATTGTGGTATTTCTGGTGATTTTTTTTGTGATCTCGATGACTGGGAAGACCTTTAGGAAGCATGTGATTATAATATTTTGGTTTGGTGCTATGTTTTGTTCAAGATTGAAGCTGACTTGGAGATACACGTTACACTTCTTGAAGTCGACATGAAGGAGATTGCTTTTGTGGTAAGACCGGATATATAAGAGCACTTTGGTGATTGATTTTCTGTGTGTTAGGGTTATGGTGATCCATTTTGGTGCAATTAAGTACAGTTTCACATGCGCACTTTTCTTTCAGACCAATCGTTAGCTGACTGAGACAGAAATAGAGTAGTCAGCAAAGCGAAGACAGTCACAGATTCAGTGCTTAACTGAAACTCATTCTTGCATAGCCATATGCTAATTGAGAGTTCATTTCATTGTATTTTCTCATTGTAAACAAATTGTAAGTCGGTGAGACTTCCCTAAAGGTTGTATCCTTCTAGGCAACTATATTTGAGCAGTGAGCTCTAGGCAGTGTGCTTGAATGCAAGTGCATTCCCCATCTATGTAATATTTGTGTACTCCTGGCCATGATATATGAATATTGTGGGTTCCAACCCCACCATGGTATTTCTCTTTCCGAGTTTCCACGTAAAAATTCTGGTGTTGTGGATTTGTGTATTCATTGTCATATGTTTATGTTCTTTTATGTTAGGCATTGCTAACCAATGGATAAAGAATACGTTTGTGGTTTTAACTTCTGGTAGATCACTAATTTACCCCCCCCCCCCCCCTCTCAATGATCTCTGATTCCAACAGACTGGAACCCTATAATCATTCATAATACCAACCAAATCAATGTCTAGGCATTTAAAACCTCTCCCATAAATTCTACAGCTAAGATATGATATTTTTATTGTTGTAAAGGAATTTAAAACATTGGCAAAATGTGTGAAATGGTTGTTGGTAGTTTTGAACATTGCCCAATACTCATAAGCCATCAAAACATCATTTGTAATAGTGTCTACATATTGGAACAACCATTGGAAACTTTTAGAAGCAAGAAACATTGTTTATTTTCTTGAAAATGAACCTAAAATGAAAGGACAAAAAGTGTAGACCAACACTTCCAAATGCTAAATCTAACTATAGAGATAATGCAAAAATTTTTAACAAAACTTTTAACTGTAATAGAATAGATAAACACATAAAAATTCATATCTAAACAAATAAATTCATAACACTAGATTTACATGGGAAAATCCTTTGAGGAAAAAAAACTCACATTTCAAAAGCTAGACTCAATTGTGTTATCTACAATAGACAACAGTTACAATACAATCAATTCTCTTCAAGAGTAGCTACAACAATAGAGAATTCTAGAGAAATTTTGGTAGTATAATGACATATTTGTAAGGAAGTTAAGTAATGGAACAACTTCTTGCACTAACCTTGAGAGGAGGGTAATGTAAAAACTTTTGCATTCTTTACAACAGTTACTGAAAATAGAAATAGATATAATAACATTCAAACCATAACACAATGATTTACATGGGGAAAACCCTTTCGGGAGAAAAACCCCACACTCCAAAGGCCGCCCAATATATTATTCAACAATGAAAAATAGATTATAATATACTTGCAGAGAAATCTCTTTGCAAGAGTACCACTAATCAAAGATTTAGAGGTAACTCAATAGCCATAAGACTCTTACACTCAACCTCTATCACACGCACCTCATATATAGGAGATACAATACAAGAAACTGTCAAACGGTATTACAAAACCATGGGCTAAAACCACCCAATAAGGTGTAGCCGACCTTATCTCCCTTCTAGATGCCATATGACGTGTTACAACACACATCAACATGTGTCCCTCCCTTTTACATCTCATTTATGTGTCTGATACAAATTATATTTCCTACTTCAAGAGTACAAACTTTTGGAGGCCATAACCTGTGAACCGTATGTTCGATTGACGAACCGTTTGAAGCGTCAGAAAGCTCGTGAAGTGCTCTATTGCATTGTAAATGGATAAGTTGTTTATGCCCACTTTTCAAGGAGTTTAGGGGCCTCTAAAGTCCTCAAAATCAAATTTAAACCTTTCATTAGACCCCTCCAAAATGGAAAGTTTAATATCTTCAAAACTAGTTGTGATCTTGCGACGTAACTTTATCAGAATGCTTATCTAGCCAACCAAAATCTTTGGGGAGAATTTCGCACCATTTTGTACTCAAATAAAAACTTACTATAAATAGTAACCTTATGTAAATGCAAGGTTGAGACACCATTTTCCCAACAATATTAGAAAATAATCAACTTGTCTCATGAAAACAACTAAGGCACCAACATATATATATATATATATATATATAGTTCAACATAAAGAGGTATGCGCTCATGGTTTCCAAAACCACCTTCAACACCTAAGAGGTAATTTGTGTCATAAACAACATCTTTCTAATCCCATGACACATTGCACATAGAAACGTCCAAAGCAATAACACCTATCTCATCCATAATGGTCACCTTGCCAAATACAGTGCAAGGACAACATAGAAATTACCATGACCAATAATAGGTGCCTCCCTTACTTCATAACACTTGCTAAAAGTGAACTCCATCATAAATACTGGCTACCAAAAAATAACTCTCCATTACTCTTCCACCAAACTAGTAACAACCTATGACACTAGTCCCCTAAGCTTGAGGACTTCCAAAGTGGGTGAAAATTGAAATAAATAATAATTAAATAAATAAAATATTTGGACTTTAAGGTTGATACCCCTTAATCCCAACATTCTCCCACTTGTCAAAGACCTAACAAGAGTTAAAACTTTGTCATATGCATAAGGCCACAAGGCCCATAGAACGGACACACCATCTGAACTTATTAGTGCTCATTGGCTTCTTCAGTTCATCTACAACATTTACCAAAGTATAAACTTTTTCCATCTTTACCTTTCCATCTTCCACCATATCATGAAAAAAGTGAAGTTGTACATCGATATGCTTTGTTTTGGCATGGACAATAGGTTTCTTGCTAAACAAATAGCACTCTTGTTATCACAATCAATATTAATTTGACCTACATCAAAACCAATATCATAAAACAATTTTTTAAGCCAAATGGATTCCTTACAAGCATGAGTAGCTTCCATGTACTTGGCTTTTGTAGTGGACAAAGTGACTACAACCTTTCACTTCCTCATCCAACTGATAGCAACAATAAACATCATGAAAACATATCTATTGGTGGATCCTCTACTATCGATGTCACCTGACCATCCAAATCAACATATCCATGAATGCAAAATAAATGCCAACATCCAATAGGATAACCATGAAAAACACAAAGAATACTCAAAATTACCCCTCAAATACTTGAACACTTTCTCAACCATATTCCAATGCACCTACCAAGATTAGTCATAAACCGAATAAGGACTCCGACTACTTGAGTAATGTTTGACCTAGTACAAACCATAACATACATCAAGCTACCAATAGCACTCGCATAAGGTAGTTTAGACATGTCCTCCATCTCAATAGGATATTTTGGACAATCCTCCATAGAATGCTTCATCCCCTATAACACTAGATTGTCTACAAGCTATCACATTGATTCTCTCCAACATAGTTAATATACTTACTCTAGAGCCCATCCAAAGCGTTTTCCTTTCTCTATCTCTGATGATCTCAATCCTAAGAACATATCTCATTGCACCTAGATCTTTCATCTCAAACTATGCTACTAACTAAGACTTCAAATCTGAAATCATTCTATTACCATTCCCAATAATTAACATATCATTCGTATACATGACTATGATAAGAATATGATCATTTTCAGATTTATAATAGACACAATAGTCATATTTATATCTCATAATTCTCAAAGACAACACATAGATGTCAAACTTTTGATACCACATTCTAGGAAATTGTTTCAAACGAGAATGATATTTATTCAACTTACAAACAAGGTTTTGTTTACCTTTTTGAATGAAATACTCTAGATGTGACATGCGAATTTCCTCCTCTAAATTACCATGAAGGAACATTATACTCACATCCATCTACTTGACTTCCAATTCATAAGCTACTGCAAGTAATAATAAGAATCAAATGGATGTGAGCATAACTATAGGAGAGAATATTTCACCGTAATCAATTCCCTCCACCTGAGAATACCCCTTAATGACCAACCATGTTTTATGCTTCTTAATATTGCCATCTGGACCAAGTTTCTCTTTGAACATCCATATATATCTAATTAGTTTTCTTCATTTAAGAGAAGGTACCAAATCCTATGTAGTAGTTTTCTTCAATGCAACCATCTCTTCATTCATGACTTCCATCTAGGAATCTATATCATGCATATCCATAGCCTCTCTAACAATCCTAGGCTCAACAGTGTTAACAATCATAGAAAATATACAACTAGAATCCAATAAAGAATATCTAAACCTTTTTGGTGAATAACTATATATGTCAAGTTGTCACTTATCATGAGTAGACCTCTTCAATTGAAAAGGTTGAGGTTCTTGCTCTTCTTCAAAACTTTCAAAGTTTCTTGAGCTCTGATCATCAATTCCAACAAGAGTGCATTGTTCATTTCTCATCAAAGTAGGTGATACTTGAACTACCTCCTTTTTTGTTTTTCTGCCTTCTCTGGCTGCAAATAAACAGCGAAAGATTTCAACTCATAAAAGATCACACTTTACTATAAAGAACCTTCTCTGCAACTGGATCCCAAAGCTTGTAACCTTTCACACCGACACCATAGTTGATGAAGATACACTTAACTACCTTGTTCTCCAATTCTGCTCTTTTTTCACTCGACACATGTGCATATGCCTCATAACCAAAGACTGAGATATCTCAATGAGGGCTTCTTACTAGACCATGCTTCCATGGGTATTTTTTCAACTAGTACCAAAGTAGGAGATTTGTAATCAAATTACATGCAATTGCTACATCTGTTCAAACCCAACACCACTTAGCATACTCCTAGCTCTCTCCATTAGCATTATGTTCGTCATGTCCACAACTCTTTTTTGGGGGGTGTATGGGTTTGTTTTGTGTCTCTCAATCCCATTGTTCTTATATAACCTATCAAGTTCTATCGAACAAAACTCACAGCCATTGTCAGTCCTCAAGCACTTATTTTTTCTAACAATCTAGTTTTCAACCAAGGATTTGAATTCCTTAAACCAATTAAAAACTTTAAATTTACTTTTGAGGAAAAAATCAAATGTGCTTCTACAATAGTCATCTACAAAGTAGACAACATACACAAACCTAGATATCAAAGGAACATTAATAGGACCAAACACATCTAAATGAATATAATCCAAAACTACAAAAGACTTATGAAAACTGGAATAATAAGAAACATAATGTTCACAAAAGTCAAACTCAAGATTACAATCATCAAGGTCTCAACAAGACACTTATTTTTCAAGGCTCTAAGACCCTTCTCACTGATGTGACCAAGTCTTTGGTGCCATAACATTGTCTTCTCAACTCGGAGTTTCATCTCTAAAACATTTACACCCATAGGTATCCAAAAAGCACGATTGTCAAATGTAAAAGATAGAATTATTTTATGCTTGATCCCATGGTGAGGATGAAGAGTCCAAAACCCTTTTATTGGACTTAATAGAATCACTATTTCACTAAATCGTGCATGCATCCAACTTATACAGGGTGCCAATCCAAACACCCTTAACAAGCACCATAGAGCCTCTTGTTGTCTTACATCCACCAATTGAAAAAATAACATACACACCCACATCACTCAACTTGCTAACTAAAATTAGGTTTCATGCCAAACCAAGGATATGTAGGACACCATCAATATACTTCACTCTACCATTAGGAAGTAAAATCTTGACTCTTACACGACCAACAACCTTCAAGTGAGAGTCATCACCCGAATACACCTTCCTACCATCAAACTCTTTTTACTTTGAAAACTAACCTCTATGAGAGGTCATGTGGAAAGAGGCACCTGATTCTATCAACCACACATCTTCCAATGCATGTGTTTCCAAGGATATGAAAAAAGAATCATCTTCATCATGTAAGGATTTATCAATCATAATCAAAGAAATCATGTTTACCTTTCTTTTTCTTCTCCTCCCAGCAACCTCTTTAGAAATGACCAAATTTATCACAAACCAAACATTTTGCCTTGGAATTTTTACCAAGAGAGTTAGATCTCATAAGAGACTTGGATGTACCCTTCTTGTCCTTCTTCTTGCATTTATCCATCATTCTACCTTGAGTAACTAGGCCCTTGTTAGCCATATCAAAAGATTTCCTTCGCATCTCTTTTGGTAGTAGCAAAGCAACCACAACCTCCATGTTGAAAGTGGTTGTTGTTCTTTTAATGGTCATCAAAAGGTGATGCCATGAGCCTAGAAAATTGTTGAGACATGTACCAGCTAGGACTCAAACCTAGGACCTTCCATACATTGTTGGAGTGCTCTACCACTAAGCTATTGGCCCCTCTTGGACCAGTCCATTGTTGGTTCGGGTGTCGCTTATTTTCAACACCAACACCCCCCCTTAAGCCACTAGAACCCAAGTATGCATTTTTATTAATCATCAATCTCAATACCAATAGAACCCAATTGGACAATCAACATGTTGAACTCATTCATGTGATTTGCAATGGATCCTCCTTCCTCCATCAACAGTGAATAAAGATTCCTTCTTCAGAATAACTTATTTACCAAGGATTTATCCCAATGAACATCACCAAGCTTCTTCCAAATCTTAGTTATATTCTTCTCTTCATGGACATTGAAGAGCACAAAATCAGTCAGACAGAGCCTTATCAAACCCTTGCATTTTTTATCCATTGTATCCCATACATCTTGTGGTGTAGTTTGGGGTTTCATCAGAGAAACCGCAGCCCATAGATCTCTATCTACGATCATGTCCTCCATTATTTTTCCATTAATCAAAATTATTTCCATTAAACTTATCCATCTCTATTTGTCTCGTTGTGCTTGCCATATCAAAACTGCAACAAGTTTATGAAATCTTCCTTTGCAAAACTCCCATTAAAACTAGATTAGCACAAGAAACCCTTCTACTCAAAAACAATAAAAAATCTAGCTATGATTTGATACGAATCGAAAGGAATAAAAGTGTGGAATAACTTACAAATTCTAAATCTAACAATAGAGAAAATGCAAAAATTTCTTCCTATAGGATTTTGCCAAGATCAAGGGCACAATGAAAACCATAAAAGAGACAATAGAATGACAAGAACAAACTGTATTCTCATCTTATGCAAAATGATCAACTGGATTAACCAATACAATGAATAGAGGCCTACTTATATAGGCAAGACCATATGGATGTATGAGCACACAAATATGACATGTGGCTCAATGAGAAACAAGGGTAGGTAAGAAATACTAAGGGTAGGTAGGAGAAATAACATAATATTCCACAAGAGGTGGATGACCCATCGAATGTGGAGTGTAACAGCAAAATAAGACCACAAAAGGTGGAATTTCTCCTACAAGCTCTATCCCTATGTGCACACTTCCCTAAGTGTCTCAAATCCAAACTACGAAGAGATGCATTATCCTAAGTTAACTTAAGTAAGTGTAATAATATCCAAAATGAATATTTATTTACACCAACACCCCCCCTTAAGTGCAACTTAGGGGAATGAAGACTCAAGTCAACAATGCAAGATGGGTCCCGGCTACTAGGCCATGATAGGTACCCATGTACAATATGCAAATGCAAGCAAAACTATGCAATGCAATCTCTCACAAATGGAGAAAGGGAGAAAACCCAGTGGAAAAAACTCCCCCCCAAAAGAGAGATGAATGTACAAAAGACTCTCAAAGAAGAAGGACAAAACCTCAAAGAGGAAAAAGTCCCCCCCATAAGAGAGGAAGGAGAAGTTAGCTGACCCCCCCTAATGACACATCCCGCACCCCCAAGAGAGCTTGCAACTACTGGAACTTACTCTCAGTGAAAGGTTTGGTGAATATGTCAGCAACCTGCTCTGTTGTAGGACAATACTGCAAATCAATGACCTGCTCCTGGATGAGCTCTCGGATATAGTGCATATGAATCTCGATGTGTTTGGTCTGCTGGTGCTAGACTGGGTTCTTCGAGATTGCAATAGCACTCTGATTGTCACAATGTAGAACTGTTGGCCATGGAGTGGTGAATCCAAACTCTATGAGGATCTGCTAGAGCCAAATGGTCTCCGTCACTGCATTAACAGTGCCTCGATACTTAGCCTCAGTCGAAGAGAGAGCAATAGCATGTTGCTTCTTGCTCTGCCAACAAATGGGGCCCGAACCAAGGTGAAAACTGTAACCAGAAGTAGACTTACGATCAACTAGATCGCTAGCCCAATCGGAGTCTGTGTAACCAACCAAGCGAAGTCATGTGCCTGCTGCATAGTGAATCCCATAGTGATGTGTACCCTGGATGTAATGAAGGATGCGTTTGGCGGCTTTCCAATGAAGCTCATGTGGTTTCTGCATGAAGCAGGAAACCATGCCAACTGCAAATGAAATATCAGGGCATGTATGAGTCAAGTAGATGAGACTACCCACAAGCTGACGATACAAAGTGGCATCAACTGGTGGAGAAGAACGCTGAGCCTCAAGCTTGACTCCTGAAAGAAAGGGAGTCGGGGCAGGCTTACAATCAGCCATATGAAAGCGTGCAAGTAGATCAAGAGCATACTTGGGCTGCGATAGTGTAATCTCGGAAGGTGACTGTGAAATCTCTATCCTGAGAAAGTAGTGCAAAAGACCCAAGTCAGTCATAGAAAATCTGTTATGCAAAGCAGATTTGACCCTGCTAATGATGGATGAAGTACTCCTTGTAATGATCAAGTCATCAACATAGAGCACAAGTATCAAGTGAGAGCCATCCTGTCACAAAATGTAGACATTCGGATCGGAATGACACCTAGTGAACCCTACGGAGAGAAGAAAGGAATCCATCTTGGCGTACCAAGCCCTGGGGGACTGCTTAAGGCCATAGAGAGATTTCCTTAGTCTACAAACCAAGGAAGTATCCCGGATGAAACCCTGTGGCTGCTCCATATAAATCTCCTCATCAACATCACCATGAAGAAAAGAACTCTTCACATCCATCTGATGTATAGCCCAACCATGAGCTACAGCAATAGCAAGTGTCAAACGAATGGAGTTCATCTTGGCTACGGGTGCAAAGGTCTCAGTATAGTCAACACCTGCAACCTGCAAGAAACCTTTCGCAACAAGCCAAGCCTTATACTTATCCACACTACCATCCGCTACAAACTTGGTCCGATAGATCCACTTACATCGAACCATCTTTCTCCCCTTAGGGAGATGGACTAGATCCCATGTGTTGTTCCTCATCAAGGAACTATACTCTTCCTCCATAGCTTGGTCCCACTCAGGAACCCCTGATGCTTCCCTAAATGTCTGTGGATCGGAAGTGGTAGCAATGAATGCATGTGGAAGATCCTGATGTTGTGATCGAGTTCTTCGTGTATCTGAAGGATCCCCAACAAGAGAACCCGCGAACTCAAGTGTCTATCGAGCCCATTGAGGTCTAGGTGGAGGTGGAGAATGAGGCTCCTCAACTGCAAGTGGACCCTGCGGAGGTGGAACCCTGCGAGTCGGAGTTGAGGGAGTCTCATCATCTGAATCACTAACATCACTATCCACAATGGAGGAAGGTGGAGGACGTAGAGAGGCTAAGCTAGGAGAGCTTTCCTCAAAGTGAACACTCCTCTCAATGAATACCTCATGTGTCTCTGGATCCATCAATCTATATGCCTTAACACCCTCAGGATATCCAACAAATATGCAAGGTCGACTCTATGGTTCCAATGCCTTGCATTTTTGCGGAGGTATGTGAGCCCATGCTGGACACCCAAAGACTCTGAAATGTCTCACAATCAGTTTCCTACCAGCCCAAGCTTCAAAAGGAGTAATACCTTGCAAAGCTTTGTGAGGAACCCGATTCTGGATGTGTGTGGCACAACTGATAGCCTCTGCCCAAAAGGCGGGATCAAGAGAATGTGCATGTATCATACAGCTAGCCATTTCTTTGAGAGTTCTATTCTTGCGTTCTGCAACCCCGTTCTACTATGGAGTGTATGCAACAGAATGCTGAAGATAAATCCCCTCAAATGTACAAAAATCCTCAAGTCTTTTGTTCACATATTCCCTTCCATTATCTGTGTGAAGAATCTTGACCACTTTCCTTGATTGCTTCTCCACACGAGTCTTGAAGTCTGAAATCTATCAAATACTTCACTCTTATGAATGAGAAAGTAGACCCAAGTGAAGCGGGAGTAGTCATCAATGAAGGTAAGAACATAGTGGGCCTTACTAAATGAAGGTGCTGGAAATGGAACCTGCTACATCGTTGTGAACAAGTTGAAGAACTTCCAAAGCTCTCCAACCTTTCCCTTTATCAAACTTCTCTTCGGGATGCTTGCCCATGGAACAACCTGAACATACACCCTCTGAAAAACTGATTCAAGGTAGACCTGTGACTATGTCTTTAGTGCTTAGCTGCTGAAGATAGCGCTAGTTGAGGTGACCAAACCGCTCATGCCATAGCTTACTTTCTGAATTTGAATGAGTAAGCAAGGCCCTAGAAGGTGAACTTGGCACAAAGTGGGAGAATGAATAAAGCCTTGAGTTGTCATTGACTTGTCCCACTACTACCAAGGCATCATCATAAAGTTCCTTTACCACAACTGAATCTAGTGTAAACTCAACCTTTTTCCCATTCCCATAGTGAGTGATTTGGTAGATGGAGAGAAGGTTGGTAGACAAGTTAGGAACATAGAGAACAATTTCAAATGTTCCATCATCCATGTCAACTGAACCTTTCCCTTCAACCTCTACTTCTGTATCATCACCAATGTAAATGTGAGGTACCTTAGATGGCTCCAATGAAGAAAACTACTCCTTTGTAGAACCCATGTGATATGAGGCACCCGAGTCAAGTATCCATTGCTGTGAAGAACCTGTTGTAGCCACAAATGCTTTCCCTTTTCCCTTAGACTGTGAGGAAGTGGAAGGAAATGAATCCTTCTTTGTGTAGGCAGATGGCAAGTTGATGTTGTTTTTCTTAAGAAGATTGGTTAACTCATCAACTTGCTTTGCGTGGCATCAATGCTCATCATGACCATACTTTTTGCAATATGCACAAGTTGGTTTATCCTTCTTAGGTGGTGTCCCCTTCTTGGAAGAGGATGAAAAATCACCTTGTGATGGAGAGGATGATTGTCCTTTTTCCTGGTGTGGCTTAGACTTGGATTGCTTCTTCTTCTTGTTGGAATCTTTGCCTTGACTTCCTTGATTCCCTTGATTAGCCACCAAAGCCTTGGAATTTGAAGACTTGAGAAACCCCATGTTCAACAACTTAGATTGTTCCAATATCAACATTTCTGTGAAAGCATCAAATGAAGGCATAACATAAGAACTCCCCACTGTCAAACGATGAGTTTGGAAGCTAGATACAAATGTTGCATATTCTGGTGCAAGCTTGTCCAACAAGTTGAATATCAATTGAGCATCCTTTTTGTCAATTCCACAATCCTTAAGCTTTGCTCTTAGCTCATTTGTATTGGTGACATAATCTTGGATTGTATCAAAACTCTTGGGATCCAAGTTGGTGAGCTCATTATCAATCTGATAGCCTCTGATTTCATCAACTTGACCATACAATTTCTGAAACATATCCCAAGCCTCTTTGATTGTTTTACACTTCTCAATGTGAAAAATGAGGTCATCTGATACATACTTGCGTAAGGTTCCAAGAGCCATGAAATTCTTTGTCAGCCATTCTAATTGAGCATTTGGATCAGCCTTAGGATCAGGTGGTCCTGTTATTGTTCCATCTATGTAGTGTGTGAGACCCTTTTCCATTAATTTACTCCATACTTTAATTTTCCATGATGCATAATTATGTGGAGTTAGAGGTGGAAATTTATTAGGACTCATTGCAACAAAAATGGAAAGAGCACAAAGAGAGGCACAATCACACAAGACACCCCCCCAAATTCACTCAATCAAAGAACCCCCCCAAATGTGATGATTTGGCACTTTATAAGTAGTGCGTATACAATGGGCCACTTGCAAAAAATGGCAAAGTGGACTTCTGATTACAATTTTACAACTGCCTCAATAAGGCCAAAAGAGTCTCAAACTGATAATGCAAGAGATCTAACTAAGATCCAAGCAATTTACAAGTACCTAATAGGCCAAATAAGACCAATATCTAAAAGTAAAATTTTCACTCAAAATATCTAAAATCTAATCATATATTATGAAAATAGACAAAAAAATAAGCACTTTAAAAAAAAACGGCACCTGAAAAGGAGGTCGTATGAGCTCAAACGAGGCCTTTGAAGTTGCAAAATTGAGGATTGGACAGGTACGGCTGAGAGAATCCAAAATTTTTGGAAAACCTATGCACCAAAATCAGAAAATAACCACACCACTGTGAATATCAAGAAATTTTAGCCCATTTCAAAAAAAATTGCACCAAAAAAGGAGCAAAAATGAGCAAGATATGGCCTTTCAAAGTTGGACTGCAAAACTGAAAAGCTCAATGGAGAGGGGTCAAAACAATTTCAAAAAGATGCTGATGTGGTGCTGATGTCAGCAATTCACTATCTTAAATTTGACGACCATATGACCGTCGCGAAAACTTCGCCTCCCTGCTGACTGGGCGTCTGTACTGTACGGACTGCTGACTGGGCAGATGACTGTGCAGTACGGCTGACAGGGCATACAGATATGACGTGGAACTGCATGGCAGGTGACATGGCGTACGGACTGCTATGTGTGAGTCGCGTGGCGGGGTCCTGGTAGCCGACTGGGCTCTGCGTGGCAGGGTCGGAGGTGCAGCGGCCGGCGGTGACTGGGCGGTCGCTAGAGGTCTTGCCGGCGGCGATGGCTGGGTCCCAACCGACGGTTGAAGACCTGGGCACTGGTGACAGAGGGAACTGGCGAGAGTTTGGGTTACCGGCTGAGGGAAGTGCACAGCGGCATCGGCGGTGGGACTCGGTGACGGCACAGGTCACAGCGGCAGGAGTATGCGGCATCGACAGGTACAGGCCTGCAACACCTGCGACACACAAGTACGACAGAGTACGGGGGGGTCTGCGGACCCCCAACAATGCAAAAAAAAATAAAAATTGTTTTTTGTTTTTTATTTTTTTTTTTGCTTTGTTTTTCGATTTTTCAAAATTTTTTTTTTTAAAATTTCGAAATCCGTACGATAATAGCCAAAATGGGGAAAAAAAATTTCTCACCAAAATAGGTCGACTTTATAGTCGAAATTTATGGAAACGGCCTCCCGGATTCAACTGTGATGTCCAAATCACTGTATGACGACTCCCAAAAAATGAAGATCCCCAAATCCAAAAATAGAAGCCTTCCACGATATCTCCAAAAACCAATCAATGAAGCCCCAATAGCTCTGATACCATGTAGGATTTTGCCAAGATCAAGGGCACAATGAAAAGCATAAAAGAGACAATAGAATGACAAGAACAAACTATATTCTCATCATTATGCAAAATGATCAACTGGATTAACCAATACAATGAATAGAGGCTTGCTTATATAGGCAAGGCCATATGGTTGTATGAGCACACAAATATGACATGTGGCTCAATGAAAAACAAGGGTAGGTAAGAAATACTAAGGGTAGGTAGGAGAAATAATATAATCTTCCACAAGAGGTGGATGACCCACCAAATGTGGAGTGTAAGAGCAAAATAAGACCACAAAAGGTGGAATTTATCCTACAAGCTCTATCCCTATGTGCACACTTCCCTAAGTGTCTCAAATCCAAACTACGAAGAGATGCATTATCCTAAGTTAACTTAAGTAAGTGTAATAATATCCAAAATGAATATTTATTTACACCAACACTTCCAAACTCTTTAATTGTTATAGAATAGATAAGCACATACAAATTCAATTTTGAATAAATAAACTCATATGACCATATTTACGTGGGAAAACCCTTTTAGGAAAAAAACCATTCTCCAAAATTTAAACTCATTTGCATTATTAGGAACAACCAAAAATTAAAATACAATGCGCAAAGACAATGCTCTTCAAGAGTGGCTACAAAAACAATGAATTCTAGAGCAGTTTTGACAGTATAACGATATCTTAGAAAATAACCAACTTGTCTTGTGAAAACAACTAAGGCATCAACATATATATGGATCTCAACACAAAGAGGTATGTGCTCATGGCTTCTAAAACCATCTTCAATTTTTAAGAGGTAAGTTGTATCATAAATAACATCTTGCTAATCCCATGGCATATTGCAAATACCAACTTCCAAAGCTGATAAAACCTATCTCATCTATAAAGGTCATCTTGCCAAATAAAAATGTGTTGTCATAAATTGTATCCTCATATATTTTCATACTCATTTGGACCTCACTTTAATGTTTCTATCTTCTATGCCCTAATTATGCCTAATTCTACTCACACCGGTTTCAAATCTGCAATTTGCATCTCCTACTCTAATCTTTGTACCTTTGTTCAACCAAGATAAATTGTACAAGAGTACCTAGTGCCCTTTTCCTCTTGGAAAATTACACTGTGTTCCCTTGTTCAAACAAAAAGGGACCAATTTCAAACCCTCTAATGGACATGAAATTTTGAGTAGGAACCTATTCTCCATGTCGGTCTTCTTCATAATTTTTAATACGTTTCATGAGGCTAGGTATAAAAGAAAGTTTCATCTCCTCATTTAAATGATATCTCCATATGTTTCTAATTACAATTGTACAAATTCAAGTGAGCGAGTAATAAAGCATCATTAGAGAAACAAAAGAGAGGTCAAGTATTCAAATTTCAAGCATTCAAGATGGCATCCATGATCAAGTTCTTATGAAGACATCCATGAATTCCTACATGACAACATCAACCTTTTCACGAAGACTTCAAGGCAAAGATGATCCATAAAAGTATAACATTTCAATTAAGAAATTTAATTTTAGATCTACATTTTTCCTTTCAGTGCATGCTTTAATTTTCATTTTGATTCATCGTAGGGTTAATTTCAAACTTGAGGTTTGACCTAGGCAAACCCCTATCAACCCAACAACATTTTTTCCTTCTATGTTTGTAGGTGGCAGGATTTGAAGACAACAAATATAGATCTGAAAAGAGGAGACAAAGATGCATAGGACCAGATTTTGAAGAAGTAAAAGCACTAGGACAACATTTCCTAACACCAATGTTTGATGCATTTTTGATGAAATTTCAAGGAGATACTTAGAGTGACATCCTGATTCCAAAATTTTTCTTGTTATCTTCATTTGATGATTTTGGGACAAGGATGCCTAGCATCTCTATCCTAGCTATTTTAGCTCAAATTTTAGGTGCAGGTTCCACTCTACTTTCCATTTCCATATCTATGCTCCATGTCTACATATATGTTTTGAAACTATCTATGCATGCTAATATTTGTCAATTTTACATCAACCCTAGTTCTTGCATTAAATTCATATTATTTCAATAATATCCCTCAATTCAATCAAGGAGTGTTGAATTCACCTTGTGCTCGGCCCTTTCCTAATAAGTTTGACGTTGATCCTATTGATTTCATTCTCTTTCTAAATGTGATTATTGTGAAATAGGTTTGATTCATAGTTTGCATACATAAACTAGTGAAACCTACTTCCAAACATCATGTAGTGTCCCTCACTAATTCATGATTATATTGGATATAAAGATGGATCTATATTTGATGATTTATATGTGTTCATTATTCATGATGGATCATATTGATTACAGGGTTTTGATGATGTTAAGATTACGCTACCCCTACTCTATGATTGTGATGTTTGAATTGATGTTACAATGTTTGCGATTGTCTTCTAGTATCTTCGTGATTAGAGATGATTTCATGTCACTCATTGTGAGAATGATATGATGTTGTGATTCTCTATCACTTGCTTGATCATTTATGATGGATATGTATCATATATATATGTTGTATTGTGTTTAGTGGTGGATGCAGGATTTCAGGTACTGGACATCAACTCCACCTGGTCTCATAGGTCTAAGCATGTCCTATCCCAATGGCAAGTTGTCCATGTGTTTCCCTCTCATACTCTAGGCTTAGATGTTCACCTTGTTAGTTGTGTTGTGGCATAAGTTATGGTCAGAGTATTGTGTCGATGTTGACCCTTTTGTTGGGTTGCTTAAGGTGACGTGAGTGTGTATTGTTATTTAATTGATAATTGGATTAAAGTAATTTATTAATGTTTAAATTAAGTTATCCTAGTGTGGCTATTATATATTTATTTGGCTAATTGATTATTTAATATTTATTTATTGATGTGATTTAGTATTTATTTATTGGGGATTAATTTAATTGACTAATTTTATTTTATTTATTTGATTTAATGTTAATTAAGTTGTATTAATTATTGCTTATTTTAAATTATGTATTTATTTAGTTTATTAATTATTTAATGTTTTATTGTTGATATGCTTTTATATTTATTTATTTATTAATTAGTTTCTATTTATACAAGTTCTTTATTTATTATTTATTTGTCAGTGGGATTTGATTTATTATTATTATCTCATTATATTTGTATTGCTACACTAATAATATTTTCATAATTAGATATAATATAAAGTTACCTACCCCTTGTTTCTATTGGTTGATTTTGAATGGGAAGGTAAATAATATTATTAAATAATACTTTCCTCGAAACTATACAAGGTAGGTATAATATATAGTTTTTCTGAATATTCTGATTGGCCGAAAGTTTTCTATAGTTTTAGGTTTAATTTCTATTTAATGAGTTTTCTGTGAATGTTGTCAAGTTGGTTTTTCAAGAGGACTTTGGATTTCAATTTGGTTTTCAAATTCATTTAAGCTTTAGATTTTAAAGATTGCTTGTTGGATTTGGATTGGTTTGCTCTTCATCGATTGTAATTTCTAGGTTGGAGTTCTTTGGCTTCTCTCGACAAAATTTAATTATGAAAGATTTTTTACTCTGTGTATGTGGAAAGATTGTTGGGGTAGAGGAATTTGATAATTAATTATTAAATTTTATTTGGGGAGAGAAATTGTGAATTTTCTAGTTATACATATATAAGAATATGGTTAAATTTTGGAAATGGAATTGTTGGGAGATGTGTTTTCCTAAGTGTTGTTAAATGCATTCTTGTTTTGGCTTGGATTTTGGATGGTATAGAGTTTTTTGGCCTTTCTCTATATTTGTATTGATATTTTATGCCTACCTTTGCATTATTGTATCTCCTTTTGTTGTTGTGTAAGTTGATGAGATTCTTTGCACTTCCAAGTGTGATTGTGGCTTGATTTTGTTATTGAATTCCTTTTATTTGATCTCAATGTCTTTAATTTTGTGTGTCCTTCATTAATTTCCATCCTCCCGCACCTTCTAGGAGTGAGTTTGATTCATTTTATCAGTCTATGTTCAATTCTAGGCACACCCATCACTTGCAGACTTCATAAACCTACATTTTGTCTTCCTGCCTTAGATGCATTATTGTTTGCCTTGGATGTGATAATGTATGGGGTGTATGCACTAATTTTTGGGGTATACTCTCCATTCTTCACCCCCAATGCGCCAATCTGCATTTTATATGTGTTGTTCTATTCCAGTTTGTGGGTTTTGTCAATCTTGAGCCCTGTAATGGATTTGTTTGATTGAGGGCACTCTCTAGGGGATTTTGATAAATACTTTGAGTTTCTTAGAATATTTTTTTATGTCATTTGGATCTCTATGAGTTGGTTCTGTGCTCCAATAACAAGATTTGTGCCTTATCTTTGTGGAATTTGCATACTTGTTGTCTTGCTCCAACGAGAGGGAGAATGCCTCGTTGTTGAGAGATGATTATCAAAGCTCAAGTGGGATATGTAATGCCTCACTATTGAGGATTAGATTATGATTTTGTGTTAGCCATGATTCAATTTTATGCTTCAGCTCATGATTGCATTGCTTTGGTAAAGGCTTTGCCTTATATGTGGTCATAGGTGTTCGTAATGATCTATATGTTCTCTGTGATGATGTGATCATTTCTATGTCAGATGTGAGCTTTGATGATTTTTTTATGATGATTAATTGGATGTATGTTTCACCCTAAGACCTAGGAGCATGGTTAGGGAGAGTGGGTTTCCATGAGTCCGTCGAGGTCATGAGGAATGGATTGCTAGGATTCCTTGTGTTGTGGATTTGGGGTCTAGACCGTTTGGATAGCTCATTGGAGGTTATTTTTAATGATCAAGTGGTAAAATAATAAATTAATCATAGGTGGGTTGTGTATAAGTAATTCATCTTAATAAGATAAGTAATTTGTATGTGGTTTCCCATCTCATAGATGGATTGCTAGTGTAGCCAAAGTGAGGTGGCAGATCTGGTAACCGGATAAACCGAACTCCCTTTATTTCCTCAAAGGTTGAGACACTTCCACATGTGTATCATGGATCTCGAGATTGAGTTCTAGGATATCCTTTGATAGCATGTGATGACACTCTTTCCTAGATGTAAGTCCTAGTTCCTTAAGCGTTAAATTGTTGTGAAGCCTTTGGAGGCCTTGTGTTTATAATTGGATTTGCCTTAGCCTTGTGAAGAGATTTGATTCATTATTATGGTTGTTTCCTTGTGGTTGTAATGTGAGTTCCTTGGTTGTTAGGTGTCATCCTAGGTCTTGAGTGTGTTGGAACCCCATGTCATCTCCTAGCATGGGGGGTGGTTCCTATTTGGTTCCACATGGTCGGGTGGTTTGATGCCTTCTTCCATTGGGATATTCTTTATTGGATGCTAGTGTGTATGGATATGGATTCTATGATTCCTCTTTGTGTGGATGGGCATGCAGTTGATTTCTATGTATTTGAGAGGGTGTAATGTATTTATGATGGTATCATATATGTAATAAACTATGTACTTGTATCTTGTAATCATATGTAATAGAACTTGATGATGTAGAGCCTATTATCTTGTAATGAATAAGATGAAGTATAATAATATGTTTCATGTTGTATAAATATTCATCATGTAATAGGTGATTGAGATCCAATGTTGGAATTGAAGAACACAAATGGACACTGAGAGGGGGGTGGGTGAATTAGTGTATCTTAAAATTTTTTTAACTATGTGTGATAATACTACTATAAAAAATTAATTGAAAATATATACACACAAGAGAAAATCACATAACACCAGATGTACGAGGAAAACCCAATGTGGAAAACCTCGGTAAGAATAGATGTTGGAGTCTACTGCTCCAATCCAACCTCATGATGAACAACAGATTACAATGTTTAGGGCACCAACCCAAGGAGAACCAACCCCTAAAATTTAGGGCACCAACCATAGGAGCACCAACCTATAATTTTATGAGAACCTACTCAAAGGATCACCGACCCATCCTCTAAGCACCCACTCAGATATTTACGGTGATTGTTCAATTTTACAATGTAATGGTAGAGCCTTGTTACAAATGAGTTTTGTAACACTTACAAACTTGACTTTGTCTGCTTGTTGAAGTTAGTCCTTTGTTTCTCCTCCTTCCTCTATTTGGTTACCTTCTTCTCTTTTCTACAACATTAATTTCCAAAATGATTTGTTCTTTCTTTGTTTTCCTCTTTTTCAACTATACACTTTGTCTCTCTATCGCTCAATACTCACTCTTCCTTTAGCAGCAACAACACCACACTTCGACACTACTGCATACACTTTGTTTTCATCGAATTATGGAGATATATTTGTTTCCACCTTAGTCACTATCTCATCAGCCATACCTACCAATGTTAAGTCACATTTACACCTAATGCTAGATTAGATTGACTCTGTACTCATCAATTTGGTTTCCACCTTAGTCACTATCTCATCAGCCATACCTACCAATGTTAAGTCACATTTACACCTAATGCTAGATTAGATTGACTCTGTACTCATCAAGTTGGTTTTCCTGGAGGTTTGGAACTCTAGAGATTTCATTCTTTGTCCTAAATATTATCTCATACTTGCAGCTAGTAATAAATGCATCCAATCTTTCTTCTGATCATTCTTTGTTCTAAGTTGTTATTTTTAGCAAGCTTGATCTATCCGGCTGATCTGATTTTACCTCTGCCAATTTCCTCGAGCCCATCAACCATCTGCAACTCGGTTACCATTAATGTTTTCTTCATTCTCTCTGAAAATTTTGACAACTACCACATTGAAATCCACCAATATGGACATCAGCATATTTGATATCTTCTTTGATCAACCAGGGAGCCATATGTCTCCATTTCCTTTGTCCAGATCATTTGATCAAAGTCAGTTTGCCACTATGTAGATCAGTTTTCCTATCGACGTGCAGTTCAATCCTAGTCAGTCATCTTCATGGACCTCTAAGTCTATCATCTTGTAGACATGGCCGCAAAGTCGATCATAGTCTTCAATTATGTTGGTAAAAAGACCATTCATCTTTTTGACAAGTGTTCTCTGATTCACTTTGTACATGCTATGTTGTCAGGTCAAACATGGTCAACGCCTAGGTGGACAAACGAGTTGCTCAGATCCTTTGAACTTCATAGTATGGTCGATCTTCATGTTGTATGCTTTGCGAGATAAGCTTCAAGAAGCCTTCTTCTTTCTTTGTTAGCTCGCATCCTATTTGCATGGTCTCTCAACACATGTAGGATAAGACTTCTCTTTTTTGTCTTTGCTTGTCCTTGTCCCACACTATATTCCTTAACACTATTTCTCCTTGTGGGATAAGCTTTGTCTTCCCTTGACAAGCATCTTCTTGTCTCACAGCCCTTTCCTTATGCTTACAGAGACGCGCAGGATAAGGAAATATTTCCTTTTCCTCTACACTCTTCTCCCGCAGCACTCTTCTTTTTGTGTGAACCCTTGTAGGATAACAGTTTCCTTAGTATCCTTCGCTTTACCTTAGTTTTATCATGCAACATTTTTGTGTGCATCTTAGCCCACACGGGATAAGGGAATCTACAAACTTTCTTTTAGTTTCTTGTCTCGTGCATCATTTGTTTGTCGCATTTGACGTTGTGGGATAAAAAGGTAACAACTCTTTGCTTTGACCATAATTCTTACTTTCTTATCCCAAACAACCATCATTGATCATGTTTGACAATATGGGATAAGAGGTACCATTTTACTTAAAAAAATTAAGATGTCTCTGGCGATATTTGAGGGTTACATTTGATACTGCAGGATAAGAGGGGTCGTCATGTACATCGAACATAAGTTATCTCGCATGATCTTTTCCCTTCTCATGAACATAACGTGAAACCCATGAAAATACATGAGCCAAATAAATGTTAACACGTGGAAAACAACTCGGTGACTGTTTCCAACATGACCGATGTGTGAAGATGATGGAACTGGTCAAAACCACGATGAGGAATCAGGTTGAAACCCCTGCAACATGACACGACGTGTTATGTGTGATTGCTTGCGATCTGCTTCTCTGTGACCTACAACCTCTTGACATCTACTTTCTTCTTTGCAACCATTTGACATCCTTTTGACATCAATGACAATAATGCCAATAGGAATAAAGAAAGGATTAGTATATATGTGTTCTTGTTTCATTTGAATTCATAAGATAGATATGTGATATGTAATTCTAAATAGAATCCTATTTTAGGAAGGGTTGGTACTTGATATTATAATTCTTGTACTAGCGTGTATTTTGTTACCTAAGATTAAATGTACTACGGTTATTAAGTATTGGACCTAGTCCTATTTATAGTAGATGGTTACATAAATTCATGATGTGATAGATGAATAATGATGGAATATTATGGGAATTAGGAACACTTGGTTTGGTGCCCTAAAATTAAGTAAAAGGATAATGGGTTATATTAGATTAAGCATTGAAAGTTAATGATTATCATGGTAAGGATGATGGTAACTAATTAGGAAGAATGTAATTGTTGTAATAGATGTTGATGGCTTCTTGATATGGATGTGTTACGTGTGGTTGACGCTAAGTAATGGCATTGGAGTACCCTAGGGAAAGTGTAAATGGATATTTGTATGTTTTGAGATGTGTGTGGTTATGATGTTATTTCCACTTGCGATATATGATGTCATGGATATGGATATGTTCATGATGTTTTATGCATATATGTGAAGTTAAACTATGATTTTATGTAGTGATGGTTTACTATGTTGCATTAGTAGATTTTTTTTTTTAAAATTATCTCCATTTGTTAGTTAGTTTAGTTATTTTCTCTAGGGTATTTTGGCAGGCATTACACATCACACAATGTAAGTGCAACATAGAAATACCATGATCAAGAATAGGCTCCTTTATTTCCTCACACACTTGTCAAAATTGAACTCCATAAATATCAACTACCAAAAAAATAACTCCACATGTCTCTTCCACCATACTAACTTAACCATCATAGTCATAATGAAAATTCATCATAGTCCCAACATAATGACCTATGACACTAGTCCCCCAAAATTTAGGACTTCCAAAGAGGGAGAAAAATTTTAAAAATAATAATAATTAAATAAACAACATGTTTGGAATCTAAGGTTGAGACACCAAGTAATCCTAACACAAAATCCCTCCCAATATTTTTGCACTTGAATAACCATTACTTCAATACTCACAAACTTAGTGCAAGTCTAAAACAAGGAAGAATTACCCAATAATGGCATTGGTTTTGGAAGAACATATATGGCCAATACTAGGGTAGAGAAGTAAAAACAAAACTTGTGTTGGAGCTTCAAAAGGATAGCAAACATCATTAAAAAATGCATGTGAAAATAACTTTGATACACCCAATCCATTGTCCCAATTAACAATGAGGTGGGATAATAGAAAGACTATCATCGATATGAGGAGATTCTTACATAATATCAAAATTATTTGAAGGTAAAAGCAGTCTAAATGAGCTATCTAAGTCTAAATGAGCGATTCAAGGAGGCAAGATTTCACAAAAACATGGATTTCTTGATCAAGATCTACAACAGAACAATTGACATTATTTTTATTTTTTTTAATTCTTAACAATGATACTATTGATTCCATAGAATGATGGTGTCGAGAGTCATTAAAAATCATTTATTCGAATATTTTGAAGTTGCCATGGAACCCTCTTCCTACAAGTGGAGGGAGTGAGACATACCTAGCACCCACTCTATGCAAATCAAGATTGAAAACAATAGTTTAAAGACCACTGAAATGAAGGTGAAGATAAATCCCCCTTTGGTATCATGCTTTCCAATATAGTGAGGAACCTAACCAATAATAATATCGTCACAACGTTCCAATCCATGGAAGGTTTGATTTTGTTTCAACAATGTAAAAATAAGGGAAAACTACCACATGGATTGGTTTTAACAATGGTTTCCTTCCAAACCAATAGAGAATAGTATTTAAAACCTTTAAGGCAAGTGAAACTTGTTTCTAAGGTTGGTACCACATTATCCATGAAAAAATTGAAGTCGTTGAGCAAAGATTTTAGAAATGAAAAGTAAGATTTTTCACAATACAATTAACATAAAAATGTGAATTTATGGAGAAGTTTTAGGGAAGCACTTAAAAAAAAATTAAACATTGTTTTCCATGTCAAAGTATTTAAAATATTTGATTTTTTTTAATTTAAATAAAAAATAAATGCAAAATCAATCATTTAAATTATTTCATAGGTAAGGCAATGTGATTGATGTCATGAGTGAATTCAACAATTAGGTAAAGAAAATTCACATTTCCTAGATGGATTCCTTACCATTGTTTGGAAGAAATTCTTCAAAACAAAAGCTACCATTTGTTAAATATCTTTTGGTAGTAGATCATTGATATAAAATTAATTTAGATGTATTCTCTATGCTCATTGGGTGCTCTAGATGTAGGTGAGTTGAAGGACTCTTAGACAATTACCACTGCCCTAATCAAATTACAATGGCCTCTAAGTTTGGAGCACATTGTGGAAATTCCAAGGTTAGATTTTACTTTGAAGAAAAGTGTCCAACAAGTAAATGATGGGGTCATCACAAGTTCAAGAACCCCTTCATCATGTCAATCAAAGGTCTCTCTATGGTTATAAGCAAACAAAACTCTATCCCTGGAATCAACTTCCTAATGTGGCCCATAGTTATCACCCCAACTACTCCCACAGATTGGTCCTTAGTATCTATAGAGGAAGGGGAATATAGGTATTTAAACAATTTAGGATGATGAATAAGAACCGTTCTAGTGGGGCCAAAAATTTGTTATTAGCACTTGCACCTGATTGGGGTGCAAGGGTTACACTGATAGAAAATTATATATAAATTAACATAGTGAAGAGGTACATTATTTATTGTCTATATAACATTACTTTGAAACGTGTACAATACTATCTTAACATTTGAAAAAGATTTGTATTACATATATGCTTATAGTTAATCGCAAGAAAGATTTGTAACAATTTTAATTTTTAAGAATTTATAGTAGAACATGGAAAGAGTTTGTGGATTGTTCATATTTTTTGTTCCTATACATTGAAACAATAAGTTAGTGGGTTTATATAATAAATACATGATTGACATAGGAAAATCATTTGATGTAGTAGTGCACGAATGTCAAACTTGCACCTTTTATATTGACGAACATAAGTGACTACTTGATATATATATATATATATATATATATATATATATATATATATATATATATATATATATATATATATATATATATATATATATATATATATATATATATATATATATATATATATATATATAGATATATATATATATAGATATATATATAATAGTTAAAATTTTACTAATCTTATATGTATCTAATATTGCTAACCTATTTTTAACTATATCGCATACTAAAGTGGCAATGAAATAAACAGATAAAAAAAAATTAGGGCTCTAATTTTGCAAGGAAAAATTCTTGTTTTCTTGTTTTTTGGTGATGTCACAAACTTGTCTCTATAAAGTTGTAAGTGATAGCAAACTTATTTTGGCATACTTGCTTAACTTATAAGTTTATAATTGAAAGGGAAAAATAGACATGGAATGAGGATGAAAATGAACTTGTAGATGTGTTCTTGTTTACTATCTATTTAAATGTATGTTTACAAATTAAAAATCAATTTAATTTTTTTAAGAAATGAAGTAAAAAATATAATGTAAACTTGATGATGCAAATCTAATCAATAGTAACAACTGGATTTTTATTTGAAAATAAGCTACCCTACTGAAATGACAAGGGAAGGAAGAAATGAAAAAAATTTAGAAGAGTTCACGGGAACAATAGGTAAAAATCTAGAATTAAATAAATTTTACAATATTGTTATATAAACTACTACTTACAAATGAGAAAGGAATGTTTATTGAAGCCAAATAAAACTAAACTATAAACCTTTTCATAATTGTGAGCTATAGTATGCGGGAGAAACAAAAATGTATTTCTAATAATCGATTTTCCACTTAAGCCTTCAATTGAATAATATAAAAAAATCTTTCATTTAGGGTCAAAAGAAATTTATGGAAATTGTCTTTTGGGTCTTTGGAATCTAGTATATCTTAATTAAGGACAAAGATGACCAATCTCAATAAGAAGTATTTTTCTTGAGCACAGTGCTAAATAGGAGTTTGGTCATAACCAACCTGAATTGAAATTTTTTTGGCACTGTGAAGCTCATCCATAAGATCATCTATCTTCTATAATGAAAAGATAATTTTAATTGTAATGCAATTAACCCTTTAATTGTAATGCAATTAACCCTTTAATTGTAATGCAATTAATCCTTTATCTATAATGCAAAGATAATAAACCATAGTTATTTTACGATAGTAGCACAACAGCCAAGTATAAGCTCTAACAAGGGCTAGTGATACCAACTTCCAACAATTTGTAGACTGGTTTCTTTTAATTCTTTAATGGTGGTCATAATGGTAGAGACAAGAAACAATAGAACTCTGTAGAATGCAAAACATGTTGGAAAGCTACCAATGACTAGTTTTGGTTATAGAATGGCACAATTAATCTAATGAAAAATTTCTATATTCATAATTAATTGTTTGAAATAATGGGATTTCTTATAACGAAATGTGGCATATGTGAGACCAAAGATCATCACTTAACACCACAAAATACAACACATTACATTAGATAACAAAACATCTATCTACAAGTATTAAACAATAATTACCCAAAAAAATTCACAATATCCATTATGAAAATGTTCTATTCAAAACCACTTCGTGATGAGAGAAAAAACACAACAGTCTATATCAGTGACTGGTAGTAGTGCATAATTTGGATACACACAAAAAAGTCCATTTATGATTGAAGCATTTATTTAAGTCATCAATGCATTTGAGAAAATCAGATTTTTGAAATTGTAATTCAGAGGTTTATGTGTATTTTATGTTAAAGATAACCATAAGAATATAGCAAAACAAATTGTATATTAGCTTTATACCTGTCTTCTCAAATTGCAAGTTCTACAACAATATTTCATTTGCTAGATTAGCAAAGAATCCTTGTCATATGACATCTCTCTGATTTTTAGTTGGTTCTACATGATTTCAATTTTTCTGTAGAATTATCGGTTGAGGATGTTAAATTTCTATCTAGATACTCGACAATCTTAGGCTGAAAATGGTAAAGAGGATTGTATTTATAACATAACAAAATACATTGAACCTAATATATTAATATTCAATAGTTTTTCACAGTCATTGGGGATTAGAAATACAATTCAATAAACAAAAAATAAAACATAATACAATCTTAAAGACATCTCCAGACATCTCCAAACATCTCCATTTCTCTTCCAATCCTCTCGCCATAAGTGAGAGTGAAGACATTGATTTAAGAACATATGAAGCCATAATCACAACGAAAACAAATGACAAATAATTAATTGAATACAGATCTGCAGGTGATATTTTAGCTAAAGTATTAGTTATACTTTTCCCCATACCATTCAACCATATTTTATGAAATAAATAAACATTGATAGCCCTTTTTAGCCCCTACCTTTGAAGGTGGATACTAATGTTTTCTATCCACTTTTTGCAATCAATTTGCAGGTTGAAATCGTGCCATCAAAAATGAGAAAAGAAATAGAAAATATGGTATGATTTGATGTCATTTTATTTTATTTTTGAATTGTTTCTATTTGAAAATAAGGATTTTTGTTTTTGTCAATCTGTTTCCAAAAACTTTTTATATCTTCTACTATTTATGATATTGTATTTTGCAAATTTTCTAATTTTTTTATCAACAACACATAAAAAGTTGCATGATGTCGCAGTTGGCATCCTTAGAAAAATTCACGTGTCTAATGTGTGCTTACACACTTTGCATACATGCCTACTGGGGTCAGTCACATTATTCCATCACTCAATAAGTGCATTGGGTATAATCCGTTTAGGACAAAATGCTAACTCAGATAATTTTCAAGCTAAACAATCTCATTGCCCATTTTTATATATGGGGAATGAGAGAAGGGTTGAAATGTTGCAGAGGTAGATATAATTCCATCTATGTGAGGGGAAAAAAGATTGAGATCTAACCTTCTAGGGGTGCCAATGCTAGAAAGATGCTTAGAATGGACCCATTCAATTCCAAGATGGGAGGACCTTGTAACAACCAAGTTGCGTTAGCAAATTGGCAATAAGTATTGGTGAGCCACTATGTGCAAGATAATAGAATGATGCAGCTTGTCCAATCCATTAAGCACCATAGGTTTTTTTAATTGGGAGTCGCCAAGGGTCTAGAAACACCAGACAAACCAGAGGTGGATGTAATAGTCGTTTGGGTATGATACCAAGTCCTCCTCCTACTATTGCTCAAGCGATTTCTACCATTTTTTCTGCAAAGTTAAAGAAGACACTTTAGAGCTTTTATATATATGTGCAATGATTTAAATCTGTATATTTTATATAAACTTTTACTTGTTTCTAAAATTTTAGATTTTGTGCACTAGTATATGTGTTGAACTATTTGGTATACTTTTAACTACTTCTTAGCTTTTTAATTTCTACTTCTAGTAAATTTAAAAATTTAATATTTGTATATAATTTTTTTGTATATATTTATTTAATCCCAAATTCTTTCTGATCTATCATCTTCATGGTCTATTACAATCTTACTCATTCTATACACTATAGAGTAATAAAGAAATCTAATTGTTACCACAAACATGGACTTGACTTTCCATGCAATTACTAGAGTACACTTTTATGATCCTCTTTGGGATAGCACAAATTGTCTTATCTCAAATTCCTAATTTTGACCAAATTTGGTGGCTTCCATAATTTCTCATTGCCATATGTTGCAATGGTCGGTGCCAGCATTTATACATCAAATCAATTAATTTGTTCAGCTCCTCGTAGCTTCAACCTATATTTAATGAAATTCAGGGAAGTCAGAATGAAAGTGTGAATGCATTCCCGCCTTTAGCATTGATTTGATATTGTATTGCTCATAGATTTGATCTCTATTGCTGGAAGATTTGATCTCTATTGCCCAAAGATTAGATTCTGGAAGATTTGGTTTTGAATGGTTTTTCTATGCAAGTAGCAAACAACTTGCAATTATTTGATTCGTTATGTCCAATGCTTGACGTGAGAAACTTTCTGGGTAAAAGGTGGTAGAGAAAATAAGGACCGACAAATTGTTTAGGGGATAATTTTTCAGCTTGTATTCGGGGACGTTTACCGACATAGAGACTGGTTTTCTGGTGTGAGACAGGTTTTAACATGAAACCTCATCGTATATAGCCTACCGACTAATTAGCATGACTCTCCAAATTGTTATATTATATGTGATATGATTATTTTTATTAGGAACAATATTTTTTATATTTTATAATAAAAAGGGTATGATTAGTTTGAACACATTTCACTGATAAAAAACTATGGTTTTAAATCAGATTTTATACAAGAGTGTCATTTTGTACTAAGACATTTTCATCAAGTTGGGCATGCAATCAAATGGGAATTAACACAAATATGCTAATTTCAGCATTATATTAATTAAAAATTACTTACAAGTCATTACCAATAGTTGATATGAAATTCATTCCATCTTTTAATTATATTATTGTAATATCAAATAATGCATATCTTGTAATTTTGACAATATATATTGTGTATGTTTTAGCATCTCTTATTCTATGTTTTTGGAATTATTTTAGCTCATCTTTGGCCTCTTTTAGTAGTTCAAATACTTAAATTTTGTGTTTATAAACGTACTTAAGTTTTATGTGTTGTTTTTATGTTTACATTCATTTTGTAACTCATTTCATTTTTAATATCTTTGAGATATATTTGCTCTTGGACTAAATCACAATTGTACACACACATTTACATGGTTGCAATTTTGTATCATACTATTTAGTCATACAACCATTTTTCATGAGCCTTGGAAGATGCAACTCAACATCTCTTTATAGTAGCATCAATTGACCCCAACAATCTTTTTTTAATTCATTTTCCTATAATAGCAATGCATGAATTATAAATTTGAGAATGGATTACTTTTGGTTTTAATCTTTGTCAAGATAGTTTTTGAGGCTTCCACATCTTATCTCTCTTCAAGTTTCCTGTTGTGTTCCTGGTGCATTTGTTTTTTGTGTTTTGAAGCATTATACATGCCATTGGAATCCACTCTTTTGGGATGGTTTACAATATTTTTGCTTTTTTTTATTATTATTTATTTTATTTTCTTGGCATTAATGAGCTCTACATCTCTTAACTCTCCTTCATACACAAAGATAATACAACACAATATTATTTATTTTGTCATTTACGTTATTTTTATTGGATCTAGATACACATGGAATTAAGAACACACATAATCTAACTTGTTTTATATTTAATTATTTATGGAGATCAAAAGACCATGTAGGGGCTTGACCACATTTGCAAGTTCCCAAGTAATCAAGCATTTTCTCCCTATTTTAGCTATAATTATTCTTGGTTGCCCTATCACATGGAGGTTTTGTATTCCTTATATCTTGGTATCTCTTTGTCAATTATCATAGATTATTTTCTTTATCAAAAGAATGATTTAGTTTGTGATTTCTTAAACTTGTGTAGCTATATCTAATTAGAAGTTATTTGTGTTTTGTTCTTGTTTCACAAATTATGTATCTCTTTTATGTAATGAATGTTTATGTGTATGGATGACTATAGCACACTTGAAAATTGTAGGTGCCCGAAATTGCATTGACCTATATGTAAGTCCAATGATGACTTGAGGGTTTAACTCATAATCCATTTTGTGTGAGTAATCTCTCCTTATAACTTATCCAACTTGATAGAAGTTCTCTTGCATCACTAAGACCCTCTATGATGTTTTCACCATCATGTAAGCTATATACTTTTGCTTGCATCTCCACTCCATTTATTTGCTTGCATATTTGGTCCATCCTTCAAAATTGAGTGTTACATTTGAATCTTTATAGTCACCTAAGATATGCTAGGGTTAATGTGACCCAAATAAAGTTGTAAGTTTCCTAGATGACTTATCCTAGCAAAAAAAAAACCCATCTTAAGAAAAGAAGTGACCCTATCATTTTTTGTTAGCACTTAAATCCTTCAATCGTGGCTATTTGTCCTCTATTTTTACTTAGGATTTTTATTTTTCTTGAATCATATGACATGAGTCACTCCCCTTGACTACCTCTCTTCTTCCTTTGACTCTTTGTTATCTTTCTTTGATTAGAGTCTTATTTTATTTATAACACCCTCATGCCTCATGCATTTGGGTGGTTCTTGATTTATTGATTTACTATTATTTTTTCAAAGAATCTTTGCAGCTTCCTGCTTTCTATTTACTTTGTCATTGAGTAGGATTGAAACTCATCTTCATATATTTGTAAGCCTCACATAGCTAAATAGAAAGATACTTCATAACGTGCATGTTCCATATAATCCTATGAGCTTTTTCCATCCTACAATTTGAATGTTCATATGTTCTACACTAAACCTTCGAAGTAATATATTATCTGCCCACAATATTTAGTTTCCCTTGTTTATTTGTTCCATTAAGAGGATTATACTGGAGCTGGAGAGGAGAAGGCATTGAAGAAGATGAACCCATGAGGACAAAAGACACATAAAATCCACAAATACTCATCACAAGTTATAAGTGTTTTCATACTTGAAATCATGTAAATTAAGCTAATTAGGAAATAAGGACGATCGTTGAATCCTTAACTAATCTAGCTACAATCAAATACAAGGCAATAGAATAAATACTAAAATTGAAAGAATTAAACAAAATCAAACTCCCTATTCCAGATTTGTGCTTCCATTGTTCTTCTCCAAATTGCTAGTGTAGGTGGCTCCCAGGTATTGTATTGGGATTTCCTACATAAAGATAGCAATTGTTTTGAAGAGTGTGATCTAGATTTAAAATAAGAAATTGATGTTGTTTATATAGATTTTCATGAGAGATGGGGAGGGATTTTGAACTCAAGTTATAATTGGGAGTGAACTAATTTAGATTGATCAATTAATAGAGTTGATTGATTTGTTAACTCAAATTGATTGACTTGTTAACTAAATTGATTGTATAGACAACTAGATTGATTGGATAGTGAGCTGAATAGATTAGCCAGTTGACTAGATTGATTGAAGAGATGATTCATTTGATGGACTAGTCAGAAAAGGTGATTTGGAGTGAAAAGGGGAGATTGAAGAGTTAACTGATTTGATCAATCAGTTAAGATTTCAACATGTGCTATAGGATTTTGAAATTGAAATTGGATTTGATTTTTCATTTTCAATTTGGATTTGAATTTGGATTTTCAAATGCTGAAATCCACATGAGATTTACTGAATTTTATTGAAATTCAGATTTGGTTGAATGTGAATTTGATAGAAATGAAATTAGATGGAATTATTTAAAATTTGAATTTGGGGATTTGGAAGAATGAAATTAGTTAATAAAATAATTCAAATGAAATTATTTAAACATTAGAAATTAAATAATAAAGATTATTTAATTAAGAAAATTAATCGTAATTAATTAAATAGTTAATTTTTGAGAAAGGGGTTTGATGATGAACTGATTAATAGATAGAACTTGGATAATTAGAAAGAAAAATGAATAATGATGATTAGGTCAGTTGAGAAGAATTAATTAGCTTAATTAAACAATTAAAGAATTACTTAATTAATAAGATGAATAATTAGTATGTGATTAATGAGACATTTTTAGGTGTCTACAACAATGTCATTTGTTTTAGTCATAGTTATTAAAATTTCTTTTCAAAAAGTGTAGCTTAAAAATATTAATTAAATCACACTTTGCATAGGGATTGCAATACTCATTGCTAATTCTTGTTTGGAGTTTAAAATTTAATGTATATGTGATTGCTTTATAAATTAGATTAAATTCAATTGTAAGTTATTATTTCAAATAATTCTTCAAATAAAGTTATATACAAACAAGATTCACATAACCAATAGTAAAATGAGACCCCTTTATTCAAAACAATAATCAAATAGAAACAAGAGCTAACAAGACTCTTCAATCAAGAAAAGTGAAAATCGTAAGACAAAAATTGTAGATGTTGAATTTAGACAATTAAATTTGTTTAGTTACATATTCATCAAAACACAAAAAATAAAAATAAAAATCTTTTATTCATTACTTAATTAGCTCAGTAGAAATATTTATCTTGGTAAAAAAAGTTCAAGAAAGTTTAATTTTTTATTTGTTTACATTTAGATAGTTCATATAGTTAGTTTAATTTTTATTTGTTTACGTTTAGATAGTTCATATAGTTTTTCATACATTAAAAATTAAAAACTAAAACATAAAAAATACATTGGTAGGTATTTTCATAAGTAATAGTTAAGGCCTCTCAAACATAGAAAATGAAATAGGCATCTTGCTAACAAGCCAATATTGGAAAGAAAACAACTTGAGGAAAATAATCAAGGCAATTAAGGAAATTCAATCTAAGATCACAAAAGCCACTCCTCTAACCTTTTAATTCTCTTTATTAATCAACTTCTTATGCCCATGTGTCTTAGAGTTAGAGAAGATTGGTAGGGGACACCCTAGGCGAGATAAGGGCAACTCAATTAGCTCATTAGGCAATCCACCAAGAATATGTTAGAAAATAGGCACTCATCTTACAATAGGTCAAAAGAAATGATTGATGGTGATTTATTATAGAAAACTTGTTCCTCAACAATTTTTTGGCCAAAGCTTTTAAATAACTCAATACCATCCAAGCAGGATTTTACTCCAAAAAAACACTAAGGTTTGTTAGAGTAAATATCATTTACATGTTAGAGAAAATGTCCTTTATATATTAATCTTACTTAGGCTCAGTTGGTATAAGTTAGTTGTTATTAAATGCCAATTACACATTAACCTCACTTAGACTTAGTCGGCATACGTGAGCTATCATAAAGTTGTTTTATGTAAGTTGTCATTTCATAATGTTTGTAGGAATATGTTAGTTATCTTAGGTGGCATTATATAAGATATGAGGCTATTTCTCATTATTTAATATTTTTTTAGGCATTTATTATATTACAACATGCATTTAATTTTGTATCAAATTTGTTTGTTGTTAGATTTATGTGAATATTGTTGTCATTGATGTCAAACCAGTTATTCGGTTTGGACTAGATAGTATATGGAGTTCGGTATTATCCGGCTTGGTTTGGATGTTGCATGTAGTCAGTATGAGAAATTTTTGATATGAGCAATTGTTGTACATCTTGGTATTGTTACAAGTGTGGTTGTCATTGCACCAAAAGATCGACCTGTTAATGCCCAATACAACCACTAGACTTATAGAATCCACAGGAGGTGGTTAAGCCATGTCACAAACCTGAGCGTTGTGTTGCACAACACAAGGAGACCAAGGGCGCACACCTTGAAAAAATCCCCCCCCAACACAAGCAACGGGTTTGAACCTATGACCAAGCTCTAATACCAATTGTTGGAATCAATCAACACTGAGAGGGGGGGTAAATAAGTGTTGTGCAATTTACAACTTTCTTTAATTGATACTTAAACCATTGAATGCAAATGAATAAAAGTGAAGTGCAAAAACACCACAAAATTTCAAAACTTTGATTCTAACAGGCCCCTATGAGAATATGCACCATTTTTCACTCCTCTCTCTGCCCCTTAGACAGCAATGCCAAAGACAAGTATCTGCTCAATATTTTATGTACAAAGGGATATACACAACAACCTACAAAAATTTGAAAATGTCTACAAAAATAGTCTTCAAGGACTACAAATGATCATCCCAACCTTTCTTCAAGTTCTCCAAAATGTTGATCAGAGCACTAAAAAGATATGCATGCATTTCTGCTCCTCTAAGATCTGAAGGAGCAGTCTTCTTGAGTGCATTCAATGTGTCCTATTGACTGCTCAGTAGAGTATCCAACCGGAGAGTGATCAAGTTCCTAAACTCTCCCACTCTAACAATTAATCTATCTTTTTCTTGATTCAGGCTCTTGATCTTGTCTAGTAAATCCATCACTTGAGCCTCATAATTACTTGCAAAATAGTCTGGGGGGCATAGGACTAAGATATACTGGCAAGTTGTCCTTCACATTCACTAATCTGCTTATCAAGCTTTGTTGTGAACTTCAGCAATAGAAGACATGACTTGTAGATTTTACCGCCTTTATTCAATTCCTCTTGAAAACCCTTAATACTGGTAATCAGACTAGCCCTATCACCTTCAACCATTCTCAAAACTATCCTCAACCTCATTGCATTAGAATGATTCAAAACTTTTGCATCTACAACTTTCTCTAGAGTTTCAAAATGAGAATCTACTGCCTTAAGCATACTTTGCATCTTATCAAAGAGCGAGTCAAGAGTGTCTTGCTTGAATGTAGGCAAATTTTTCTCAAGAACACTTGTAGCCAAAGATATAAGCTCGATATCCTCAGAGTGAGACTTCAACAAGTCTTCATTGGCTTTCGCTTGGGCTAAGGCTGCAAACTTCAGTGCTTCCACAAGAGATAACGAATTCAGATTGATAGGCCCTTGAATGAAATCAATGTCGCTTATTATCTTCTTTCCCTTGTCAAATTCCACAGTGTCATTCTTCTCCTTCTCTACCTTCTTTGTATCCTCTACCTTTTGATTACCAACCTCCTTAGCATTCTTCTCTGACTCAACTGAAATCATCGGAGGATCCTGATCTGCTTCACCAGAGTCTCCAATCTGCTAAATATCATTAACATCATATCTTGCAACAACTTTAGTCATTTGTTCATCTTGTTGAGTAATTTTCGAATCAATTCCTAAGGATGGTATTCCAAGGACTTTCAGAATAGATTTTTGATCACTTTCTTGGGATCTCTTAGGAACTACATCATACTCATATTTCTTTATTATTTCGTTCAAAACTTCTCAGGTCTCCTTATGTACATCTTCATGCTCACCAATCAATATTTTATTTACCCTTGTTTTTCTTCTAAATTTCTCTTTATTTTCACCAAGAATTCTATCAACTTTTGTCTTAGCAATCACCAAACAGAGTTGCACTAGCTCATATTCCCTAATTCTCTCTTCTTCTATTCTACCATTTTATTTTCTCACATCTAAAATATCATACAAACTTTTAGGAACTTTAGAGGTAATCTCTATAAGCGCCCTACTATACTTATTCAAATATACAATTGTAGCTTCTTCTAGTGACCTATGTCCTTTCTCATCTAAACAATCATAAAATTGAGATAATAGTTTAAGAGTACCTTGTTTTTTTATTGCTTCCTTTACTTTCTTAACAGTTATCTTGGATGGATCAGCTTCAACTCTTGGCTTCTTGATGGTCTAACACCCACCAGAAGATTGCATCTTCACAACCTTAGCAACAGTAGCATTCTTCTTTACTTCTCTCACTACTTCATTGAATTAAGTCTCCTCTTTCATAGTAGTTGCTACATAAACTCTTTTAGGCTTCCCTTTCTTCCTCTTCTTAGCTCCACTGAGTGGTTTTGATTGAGGCTTAGGTGGAGGGGCAGCTTCTAAATAGGCTTTTAAGCATCGAAGGAAGGTGTTGGATTCCTTGCTTGCCTCAACTTCAGGGAAGGATTTTTTGGCTTGGTCTTCTTTGGCTTCACTATATCCTCTTCCTTTAGGATGTTCTTCTCCCGGGTTCTCCAAACTGCCTCCTTTGTAATTCCTATGTCCTCTACCAACTGCTCCACTTCCTTCCTCACTCTTCTCTGCATTCTGTGTTTGGTGAACTGAGAGTGCAAGCTCAAGCTTTTCTCCTTGAAAGTCCCAAACCTTTCCTCTAACTAGTCTACCAGTTTTCTCAAGAGGTGGTAATCATATGCATCAAGAATATCAACACTAACCTCATACCCCATGGGCATGATCCAAACTGTCCTAGGTTAAACATCCTCCATCAAGCATTGATCGATCCCACCATGATTCATATGGAGTCTTCATACTTTTCCACAATTGCATCATGTTTTGAAAAGTTTTGAAGTAACCCCACATAATAGATTTTTGTGCTTGTGCATCACCTAAACCATCTAGAGTTTCCGTAATCTGCACTGCCACCAGCCTGTCATAAGCCCATTGAACTTTACCTACACCGGGGACCTCATTCATGAAATAGAAATACAAGCAGATAATCAGGGTACCAAACTTGACTACATGCTTCTTGTCCTACTTTATTTTCTTCAGATTGTTCAAAAGTTCACTCTAGAGTACCTCGCATAGATCATACAGCTTGTCTTCCTTCAGAATTTGATATGATGTGTAAATAGTCATATCGGATACTGATTTATCTTTGTTGGACTGATAAACTTTGTAACCTGTCACCATGAATGCAAATCTAACATCATAAAAATTGGCTATGAGCACTTAAATACATATTTTATATTTATTTAATAATTATTCTTCTATTAAATAGTTAATTTGGAAAGATTAATTTATTTAATTCATTTCGTGTCTTTCTATTAATTAATTTAATTGAAATATTTTATTAATTAATTCATCTATCCTATTCCTCTAATTAATTAAATATCTAATATTTAATTATTCTTCTGATCAATTAATTAAATATCTAATATTTAATTATCTCCTCCAATCATTCGAATATCTAATATCTAATTATTATTATTCTATACTATAGTCTCAAAATATTAAATGATTTCCTAAATTATTTAATTTCATTTCCAACTCACCTTCCATCTCCACTTCATCTTCCCTTTGCCAACTCATCCATCATGTGGCTAAATTAATTCAACAAAAATAAAATAAATAAAACATTTATTAGCCACTTATCTTCAACCTCCAAATTTAATGAAATATTGTGTACATACACATATTTCCTAACCTTGTATATTCTCTCCAACATCCCTACATCTTAGGAAGGACTTGAGTCCACTTGTTCTCTCATGCCTAAATCTTCTCCAACCATCCCTAGATTCCCTCAGTCAACAACCCAGTCAAGGTGAGATGAGTGGCACTTGTCTTCTCCTTCCCCCTTTCTCTCAACCTCCACCTTTGCTCACAGCCATCCAAATCTGTAGATCTGATCATGACCATTGATCTGGGCCACATCATCTTATCCTCTCAAAGTCTATAAGATCAAGATTTTTTGTTGAGAGAGAGTTAGTCTTCAAGTGGTTTTTCACAGCTAATCTTTGTGAAAACTTATGCATCTGTGAGTTTTAATCTTGAAGCAAATAGCATAATCATTTAGCATAATCATTTAGCATAGTCATTTAGCATTGCATATCATAGTATCAGTTAACTATTAGTTATCAGTCCATTCTTCATATGCCATCTTGGAAGCTGTCAGTGCTTGTCTGAGAGCACACCATCTGCAACCAGGAACAGTGGAGTTAGGACACAATGAGACATAAATCATGAAGGTAATAATAGTATTTTTATTTTATATGTATTTCATGTAGTTTCATTGGTTGAGTTTGGATTTCCTGTAGCATTTCCTTTGTATTTTGTGAAACTAACATGTTACAGGTAGTATTATGATGATGAAATTCATGTCGAAACATTTTGGCGCTCGTCGTGGGGCTCAGAGCCTCTCATATTCTTTCTAATATCCTATCTAATTCTCGCAAAAAGCAAATTTAATGCATTTGTAATACAGATTCACACCTATGTGAGTTTTGACAGTGTTTTTATTTGATACGTTAGCGCTTTTTTCCTTCAGGTTAGCGCATGTGTCATTTAGGTTAGTGCTTTTGTCTATAAATCAACACATTTAATCTTTAGAACAACGCTTTTGTCCTTTAGGTTTGCGCATTTGTTAGTTTGGTTAACACTTTTGTCAGAGAATCCTCGCTTTGTAGTCCATAGAGCAGTGTTGTTGTGTTTTAGGTTAGCGCTTTTGAGGTGAAAGACAGCGCATTTGTTAGGATAGTGCTTTTGTTTGCAACCAATAGAATTTTTCTTGCAGGTCCGAATGTCCAAGAACTTAAATTTTTCAAACTACTAACATGCATATGCAGGGTTATTTTTAAAACAAATTTCATGCATTTCCTCACCTAGTGAATTAGAGTTCTATTTTGGAAAGTAACACATCATGTCATGCTCATTTAACTTAACTAAGGAGGATAAATTAACAGCATGCAACTTGCATTTTTGAGTGACTTCTTTAAAATAGTTGCACATAGATTTACAAAATCTAAAATGGACTTGTGTTTTTTGTGCCTGATGAAGTAGTAGGTAAGTATTCTCTCACCATCATACAGTGATCAGAAAACTAGACCTACTTTATTTTATGTATAACCTTTAGAGGGCCTGCCTTCTCGAGCTACCTTGAGGGGTCCAGTGAGAGGGGAACGACCTAAAGTAGAAATAGGCTAATACTGATTCCTTTCAATCCACTCTAAATAAATCATGTTTGTGATGAAAGTCACAAGCAATATGTGTTGATAAGTTCATACCGACACTATGTTTCCTCATAAACCCTATGGAGCATAACCTCTATAGGATGAGAACCTTCTATATTTACAAAGCTGAAAGTGTTGCGTGTATGGCCACATGACCGAAAGCCTTTACTAAAAACCACTTGTACTAGTTGCCAAAATCCTTCTAGTTGTTGGCGCAGGAGGTTGGACCTTTGAAGCGGCTCACACACATACGGTTCTTAGTAGAGATATAAAGTTTTCCATGGGGAGTTTTCATGGAAACTGGTGCTTGGCTGCTCCGGAGAAGTGAGTGTCGAGGGTGGAGCCAATGGGGTCAAGCATCTAAATATCTGCTTTGAATAGCGTAGCCTCGGGGGAAACCCCATGTGAGATTCAACAATTATTGTCTCAGCCTGCCATAGGATTTGTACTTGCTTATGCATTTTGTTTTTCAAAAACATTTCGTCTTCTATGTCTATGACATGTTCAAAATGGTCAAAAATTTGAGAAAATCATCATCTAAAAAAAATTAGCGAAAATCCAACAACTTGTTGAAGGATTTGAGAAGAATCCTTGAAACATAATCAGAATAGTGCTTTCAAACAACAAAACAATGCTTTTTCCCATAAGTTAATACTCTTTTCCAGAAGAGTTAGCACAAAATCTTTTTTCACATCTAAAAATCATATCAAACCAAAATTTCAACATCAGTATCAAAACACTTCTTGAGTAGATTTATCTCTAAACTATCACACATTTTCAAACTAGTTCAACAACTGGGTCACTAATCCAATAGGCTATTTCCAAAAAGTTTTCATAAGAATAAATGTTCAACAAGCTATTGATTCAAATATTTTAAGTGCAAAAACAAAAAAATCAACATCATTGTCAAGTCTCTCATCAGGATATATCAAATCCTCTATCACGAAGCTTGATCAATTCATCTTGTGTTCATTATCTTGGATATATATTTCCTATTTTGAACCTAGGTCATATCAAAAACATAATTGCACCAACATTGGAATCAAACAAACTTGTGAACTATCAGATGCTTATTTGACTTTTAAGTATCGCCTTAAGAAAAGAAAACCCAGTTATAAAGCTACCCAGAAAAGAATAAGATTCTTGTATATCAATCGCAAGATCTTATTAAAACATAGGACATTCCTACACCATTTTTGTCACTATTTACATGGTTGCGAGACAAAGTTTGATAGAGAAATTTTGCAAGGACGTGTTTTTCAACATAGAGACGCTTTATCACAACAAACAAACAATAGTGGTAAAATCAACAAAGCATATCTTCCTAAACCAATAATCACTTATTGAGTTGTCCTTTGGAATTTTCAAAAAAATTGAAACAATCACATGCCAGTTTGGACTAGAGCTCAATACGAACAACTTGGAAAACAACAAAAACAAATGGAGGAAGAAGATAATCTAATATTCCAAACTTTTGGGTATACTGTTGTTGACGAAGAAGCGGTCAATAGCACCATTAGAGACCTTGAGAAAGATTTCAAATTTGATAGACTAATGAAAAAATTATTGGCAAAACAAAAAGAGAAATATATTTTGATGTTGGCAAAATCAGGAGCTAAATTGCCACAAGACTTTAACATAGAAAGCTTGAAACAAGATGTGGAGTCAAGTAACACCCAGAACGCGGATGATCCAAATAACAAAGATGATAACAAAGAAAGTCATGAAGAGACAAGAAAAGAATGGGATGACACAAGAAAAGAGCATAGTGATAAGAAAACTTACGAAGAAATAAGGAGAAACTATATGAATAATCCGTTGTTAAACCTCACTCAACAAATGCAAACTCTACAACAATAGATACAAGATATGCAAAATGGAACAAGCTCCAAGAAGTATTCATTAGAAGATGTTTTCCCATATCCTTTCGATAAACATTTGAATATAGTATCATTTCCATAGCATTGCGAGATCCCTAAATATGACAAATACGATGGAAAATCTAATCCTCGGGATCACATTAGGGAGTTCGGTACTATGAGTATGGAATTTGCACACAAGGAAACTTACGTGATGCATCTTTTCCCTAGGAGTTTAAATGGGAAATCAATGGAATGGTTTTCAAGATTACCATCCGGAATCAAAAAATTTCAAGAACTCGTTAATAGATTTATTTCACAATATTCCTACAATGTAAGGAATGAGATAACAATGTTGGATTTATGCAATGTTAAACAAAAGAATGGTGAATCTTTTATGATCTTCTTGCAGCGATGGAAATGGATGTTTAATAGGTATCCAACAGATGTACCTGACCAAAAAAAGATGGACATATTCATTGATAATCTTATCAGTGAAATGAGTTATCGACTAAAAATGCAATGTCCTCCCTCCTTCGCCAAAATGATTGAGATTGGTCTAAAAATAGAAGATGTGATGGTAAAGAAAGGAGAGCTAAAACTTTACAATAATTCTTACAACAACAACAACAACAATAAAAAACTCAAATTCTAGTCAAAGAATAGGAATGTCATCAATGGAGGAAATGACAACAATAGTGCTACGAAACAACAACCAATTTTTAATCTATCAAGTCAAATCCCAAACAATAACAATCAAGAAATCAATAAAGCCAAGTCTTTCTTCTCCAATCCTCGCAGGAAATTCACAAACATTGGAGAACCATTAGAATCAGCTTTAAAAACTCTTCTTGCAAACAAACTGATTGTTTTACCAGAAGCAAGAAGTTATGAACCTCCAGTCAAGCCTAATTGGTGGAATGACAATCATTTTTGTAATTACCATCAAAATAAAGAACACCAAACAAATGATTGTCAGAGATTGAAAAACCTTATCTAGGATCTAATCGATAATGGAACTATCATAGTGGATAGCCATAAGATAAACGAATCACACCTAGCTTTCAAAACACCACTCCGGAATTATGACAAAGGTGAACCATCCCAATTAAAAGATGACAAAGGAAAAGAAAAAGTGAACTACACTTATACATATGATGATGTGGTAAATGTCGTCATTGTTTAGGATAATCCACCTTCAGAGCCAATCAATGTCATTACGAGAAGTAAAGCAAAGGTCACCTTTCCGAGTACAATAAAAGACTCAACATCCACTTCACAACAATATTATGTTGAATCTTCGGTTGCCCTAAATACTTTGATTATAGCTAAAAATCTCAATCATGACAAACTATGGTTGGAGGGAGATTCTCTTAATATTATTAAATGCCTTAAGGGTGAAGTTGAGCCTTCGTGGTTTATCGAAAATATCATTTTTAAGGCCAGAGAAATTATTACTAGCTTTAAATCTATTATTATTGAGCATGCTTTTAGGGAAAAAAATGTCGTAGCGAATGGTCTTGCTAACCTTGGCATTATTTCTGAAGAACAAAGGATATGGAATGGTGAAGGTAATATTGATTTCAATATTAAAGACCTCATTAAAAAGGACAAAATAATGGGGAAAGAAGGATTGCATTTTAATCATGGTAGTACTAATGATTAATCATCAAGACTTTAGAAAGGTAATGATAGCTCATCAGAAGGGAAGAGTTTCAAATAAGAATATTTAAAAATCGCACGCTTTGTGGGTGTGTATTTTCAAGAATCTGAGTGTCATCTGGAAGATTGCTTTGAAGTTGTAGAAGCAGAAAAGTTGCAGAACGAATTCAAGAATGGGAGGTGATCTTAGAAGAGAGGAACCTGATAACATTTCTAGATGGCGGGAGATGCCTAAGGTATGGACAAAGCTGAAGAAGGGTTTCATGATGCCATTCATGGAAAAACTAGTGGATTATGACAAAAGCAGAGTTAACCTAGCAGTTACTAGAGTGACTGAAAACTGGAAAAATGGTACTTTCAAAATCCATGGTGTCAAATTCAAGATGGATGTGGACCTCATCTCTACGATCACTGGTATGCCCCATATTGGACTCAATTTATTTAGGGACCTGAAAGTCTCCAATAATGCTATGTATCTCTTTTCGCGCAAAGATAAGGAGAGAGCAAAATTAGGCAAAGCGTTTGGGGGGTGTTATGATGCGTCTAATATTAAAAAAATTTGGGGTTTTGTGCTTAATGCCATTATGGAGTATATCATTGTGGAGGGACGTTTCACTAGGGTCCATACCTATCACTTTGTGCTTCTAAACCACTTTAGGCATGAGAAAAGGGTGTCTCTTCCCTATTATCTTTTTAGGTCCCTATCGCGCTCATTGAACAAGCATAGTAAGAACCCCTCTTCTATTGTGCTACACTATGGCCTTATTTTGCTCATTTATGAGCATTGTAATATTTTGTCGATTCGGGAAAACAAAAGGCTGTCGGTGTCGCTAAGGAAAGGCAAAAGGAAAGGTGAGGACCCCAAGCCTAGTAAGGATGAGAATAAACAGAGTAAAAAGGCTAAAAAAGGCTCTATGGAGAAAAAAGTTGAGGACACGGGTTTGAGCCATAAACATAAGGATACTGAGGCTGATCCTGAGGATATGGGAAAAGAAGGAAGTGATATGGAGACTGATGATACTGACGGGGAGGAGAGCTATAAAGATGAGGAAGTGGGGGAAGAGGAAGGAGGAGAAGAGGAAGATTTCGATCAGAACAGCCCTACCCACAGCGCAAGTACTGGTAATTTTAACAACCAGCCTATGGAGGAGTAGGACAACCATATTAATTAGGAGGAAAGGGAAATGGAAACTAAGTACAACAAGGATAAGGAGGATACGAGCAGGGAAAAGGATAGAGTTGGAGATGAGATTATTCTGGATAAGCTCAGGAACCAGTCTGATGCTCGTCTGGGTTTTGATAGGTGGGTATATGAAAGAATTAATCAAATGGAAAAAAATTGCTAATCAGCAGGAAGAGCAGGGACAGAAAGGTGAAAGTAACCTGGAGTAGTGGAAAAAGGTAATGGATGAAAAAGTGGAAAAGCTGGAAGTTCATATCAGCAAGCTAGAGGAAGGAAAGGCAGCCATGAAGAACTTCTTGATTCTGATTCCGGATATCCTCAACTCTGTGACCAGGAACATGGAGGAAATTTCCAAATACCTTGATGGCCCTAGCCCTACCAAACCTGTTGTGGACCTTGATGTTGATGATGCTGCTATTGAGGCTGGGAATGTGGATAGTGCTCTTGGAGGTGCGGCCAAAAGGACCAGGGCGAGTATGAAAAAATTTGCCTTGGCCACTTCCAAGGAAAGCCCAATTCTCAAGGATAATATCAAAGAAATGCAAGGGATTAATGATAAATTGGCTAATGCCCTTAAAAACATTATGTAATTTGTCTTTTTTCTATTTTTTGTTGGTTGTTGCTGGTTGTGTTGGGCTTTTGTGCTGGCTTTTGCTCAGTTCTTTGCTGGTTTTTTTGCAGTCTATCCCGTCTTATTTCTTAATTCTCTTATCTTTTAAGGTTCTTATGTAAAGGGTTTCGGGGTCCCTTCAAAACTTTTTTTTTTGGTAATAAAAAATAATACAATTTAGTAGAGCAATTACAAAGGATACCCACTCAAATATCAATTATGGAACTTCTCAAAGTTTCACCTATGCATAAGGAAATTTTGGAAAAAGCTATAGTGGAAACAACATTTCCAAAAGACTTGGATGTGGATCAATTCCAAAACATGGTGGGACACCTTATAGCCCCTCATTGCTTATCATTTTCTGAAAATGATGACGTGTCCTTGCAACATCCTCATAATGCTCCTTTACATGTTGAAGTCACCATTAATAAAACTCATGTCAAACGCGTACTCATAGATGGTGGAGCGGGCTTAAACATTTGTGCATTAAGTTTAATAAAAGCTTTGGGATATTTAGAAAATGCAGTAGATCCAAAGAATAAAATAACTATTAAGGCTTATGATGAAGCAGAGCGTTCTTCTAAAGGAACTGTGGTGTTGCCAATCAAAATAGGACCTATGGAAAGGAATACATTATGTCAGGTTTTAGATTTGAACCTCTCTTACAACATTCTTCTGGGAAGACCGTGGATTCACACCATGCAAGAATTTCCTTCTACATATCATCAATGTATAAAATTTCCTCATGAAGGACAAGAGGTCACTATAATTGCATAATCTAGCCAATATTGCAATAAGTTGAAGCCAACACAAGATACAAGAGTTCCACATAACAGAGAATCTGTATATCCTACCAAAGAAATTCAAGAAAAGTTATGGGAAACCTTTGAGAAAAAGCTCAAATTGAATGATGAAGGAATGGGAAAATATTCTTTGCATAATTTTCCACTTTCACCTAAGTCATATGGAAATCCTACAAATATCCAATCAAAGATCTTAGAGAAATCAAAAGATATGTTTAATGAAGCATTTGTTAGAGTTGGAACCCTTGAAGAAGAAACTGAAGACAAGGATGTTATTGGTTGGTTATACAAAGATGAAAATGAAACTATAGCAACAGCTACAGAAATCAATATCCCCATAGAACAATATGGCAATGGTTATAAAATCATGCAAAAAATGGGATATGAAGGAAAATGACCAATTGGTAAGCGACACCAAGGTATTTCAGAACCTATTTGTCCCCACTCACAATATAAAGAAGATAAATCAGGGCTTGGATATCTAAAAACAAATTAAAAGCAACATAATCATTTACAACCAAAGCGAAGAAAGAAATCAGTCTCTAAAGAAGAACAATGGCAAGAAAAGCTACATCAAGCAACAGAAACAGTAGCCAATATGCAGAAACAAGAAGAACATAAGAAACATGAAGAAGAGATTGCAATCAAAAGAAAATAAGAATCTTGTCAACAAGTTCAAGGAATACGAGCAAGTGCAAAATCAGAACAAGATATTCGAGAAGCAATGAAAATCAAGATGGCAGAAATCAAAGAACTTTTTGCACCATACAACATTCCTGTGTGGTATAGTGGTATAGCCCTAGACAATGGTTCAGAGACAGATTCAAATGAATATGAATGGGGTCTAGATGTCTCATCTAGTATATCAAGTGAAGAAAGAAATGAAGAGCAAGCAGTTATCACAAAGGAAGGCTTGTTTATTACAAAACAAAAGATGGAGTTAGAAAGAAGACAAGAAGAACTCAGAATCCAGAGAAAAGAGGCATATACAAGACAACAAAAGAAAGGGGATGACAAAGACAAAGAAATAACGCCACAAGGAACAAAAACACATATAGATCAAGCATCTGGAAATATCAGATTTTTATCAAATAAAGAGAAATATGTACCAAGGTATGGCAGAACCATAGAAGAACTAAGAGATAGTCAAGTAGAATTGACTATTAGTCCATAAGAAGTTGAGTTTGAAAGAAGACAAAAGCTAGCAAAATAATTCTCTATATCATGTGCACCAGTATGTCAACTTCAAAATGCAAATGAATTTATTAAAAATAATCAAGAAAGAACTTGCAGTACTAAAGATGTGTGTGTTGATATGATCCATTTGTTTAAGGGACAAACGTCAGATAAAGATCCGTTTGAGTGTGAACGACAAAATGCTAATACTAATTTTGTTAGAACTAATTGGAGAATACTTGGGAGAGATAATCCTCAAGATTATTCTATCTATGACATTACCTACTCTACACCAAATTATGGCCATTATGTCATGAACTTTGAAGCACCTAATGATGACAATGATTATGACTTACCCCTTCTTCATCCTAAACTAATTGATTGGGATAATCTAGAAAACCCTAAATTAGATGTCTTTTCCAATGATAATGACTTAGTTGTGTATCGTAATGTTGTCGAACCCATAACACCTAAGATATCTTCCATGGTGGAATCAAGTAACCTATCTCCATTGATGAAGACCTCATTGCTCAGGTGGCGGGTCTTCGTAGGGAAGGAAGCAATTTCTACAGGGACAGAAAGCTTAGCAAGGAGACCATTGAGCAATACCCTAAAATGACAAAGGAGAAGAAGTGCCTGGTTAAGCTAAGTAAGACCTACTACCCTCCTAGGGAATTTGTTAAGCCTTGGAGGGAGGTTTTGTTTTCTATTATGTGACACATTACCTTGGATGGCAGATTAACCAAAGTGTATGGCTATCATTTTGTGTTGCTCAACCATTTCAGGTATGATGAAAAAGTTAACATACCCTATTTCCTGATTTGTTCAATGAATTATACTATTAAAGCCCATAGAGATAACCCTAAGGGAGATATAGCCATGCACCAAGGTCTTATGGTTTTAATCTATGACCATTTAAAAGCTAACCAAATTGCTCACCCCCAACATTCTATCTCTGACTCTGAGGAGGAAGGATTGGATTCTTATTTTTCTATGGGTGATGACACTGAAAGTGACTCAAAAAGTAGGACAGAGGAGAGTCTAGAAGACTCTGAAACTGAACTTGGTAAGAAAAGAAAATATGTGAGCATAAAGTCATCCTCTTCTAACGACAAGAAGAAAAGTAAAGAGAAGGTCTTCTAGATTCCCTCCTCCTCAGAGGAGGAGCTCTCTAAGGACTCTAAGAAGGATGAATCCCAATCCCCTCGGAAAAATAAAACTAAAACCATTCAGAAAAGGAACAAACAGAATAGGCAGGACAATTATGAGTTAGATTTGGAGGATAAAGTGTAGAGAAAGTATCCTGACGTCGACCAAAAATTGGAGGAAATTACAAGGGAAGTTTTCAATCAGAGGGATGGTGGAAATGCCGAACAGATCACTAGTGGAGATGCTCCCAAAAATGAACAGGTCAATGCTGGTGAGAAAACCCCCCCTTCAAATCCTTCTACTGAGGGTTTGAAAGGGTTTGTGGACACCCTCAACTGGTTAATTAATAGTCACAAGAAATTTGTGGAGGATAATAAGAAGCTGAGCCACAGGGTTCAAATTCTGGAGATAATCAGTATTGGAGAAGGTAAATCTATGGCTGAATATGTTGATGACTTGGGTAAAACTGTTGCCAGAACTGAAGAGATCATAGATGCCTTCAACCCAAGGTTCGAGCAAGTGAAGAAGGCCTTGAAAGAGATAAAAATCAATGACAATGCTATGGTCCAGAGAATGGCAGAAACTGACAACAAATTCAACAAATTTGAAAACTGCCTCAAAAGAATTGTTGAACAAAGCCTTAACATTCTAAAGGCCTTGGCTAACAACACCACAATTCTTATCAACAAGCTAAAGAACGAGAAGGATTCCCTAGAGCTGGAACCTAACATAGAAAGTATGGGAGAGGTGCAAGGACCCAGAACAAGGACCAGAGGCAAGAAGAAGGAGAAAAGGCCCAACAAGGAAATTGAAGAACTCAAAGTTGCATCGGCAAACTATGACCTGTTGGTTACTAAGGCAGCTGATCTACTTAAGTCCTTGTAGTTGTTTGTTGTTTAAGTCTTTTATCTAGTTTTTTCAATTTGTTGTTCCTTTCTTTTGTTGTCTGTTTGGTTTGCGGGCCTTCTTTCCAGTCTTTTGTATGTTGTTTCATTGTTGGTCTTGTTTCTCTATGCTAAACTATCTTATGCTCCTATGTTAAAGGTTTTGGGTCCTTAAAACCTATTATTCATATTAATCAGAAGGTTTCTTACAGTTAGGGGAATGCCAAACTTTCTAGTCACAAAATTGAAATAAAACAAGGAAAGAGACCTACTATTAAAAACCATTTCATGGCAACACTAGATCAATCAAAAGGGGAAAATAAAGGACGTATCTGACGGTGAAAACCTCTTGGAGGTGCCAGAAGATGGAAATTTTGACATCCTCCCTGCATATTTTCAAGAGAGATCTGCTATTCTAATAGAACCAACAAAAGCAATAAACATTGGAACATCAAAGGGTCCCAAGGTATTTCATTTTGCTGCCTCATTATCAAATAAAGAGAGGAAAGAATACATGGAATTCTTTAGACAAAGACAAATAAATTTTGCTTGGTTCTATGCTAACATGTCGAGACTTAATCCAGATCTTATAATGCATCATCTCAATGTGGATTTAAAAGCAAATCTAGTTAAGAAAAAGCTAAGGAAAATGCATCCACAGATTGCTCTTCTTGTAAAAGTTGAGCTAAAGAAACTATTAGATGTGGGTTTCATAAGACATGTTGCCTATCCAGAATGGGTTTCAAGCATTGTACCAGTGTCAAAGCTAGATAAAAGCATAAGAGTCTGCACCGATTTCAGAGATTTGAACAAAGCATATCCCAAAGATGATTTCCCACTACCCAACATTGATATAATTGTGGACTTATCAATAGGGCATGAGATGTTTTCATTAATGGATGGCTTCTCAAGATAAAATCAAATAAGAATTGCCCCTAAAGATCAAGAAAAGACAACATTCACCTGTGAATGGGGTACTTATTAATGGAATGTTATGCCATTTGGGCTTAAGAATGCAGGAGTGACTTATCAAAGGGCTATGATGACAATTTTCTATGATATGATGCATACATTTATGGAAGATTATGTAGATGATATACTTGCAAAATGTCCATATCTTCCACAACATTCACACCATATCCTTGTATTGTAATCCCATGGTACTGCAAAATACTGTAGGTAAGGATGTGTGTGAGTTCGGTAACCTCTAGCATTTGCTTGGTGTGTAGACCACATATAGTTCTTTTTCTTAAGCCAGCACTTCTCAGTACTATGTCCATATCTATTGCAATTTTTACAAAACCCTATGAATTTTGCCTTTTGATAATTGTTAACAGACTTTGTCCTACATTGATTAGATATGTGACCATATTTATTGCAATTGTAACAATAACCATTGGACTTAGTGACATTCGGTTGCTTACCCTTTCTGATTTGGCACATGTTGGCAGTATGACCTTGATTTCCACAATAGTTGCGAATAGGCTTCTTTCTTTTGATGTTATTCTTGTTTCTAGCTTGCTTTGATGATTCTCCTCTCTCAGTAGTATGAATTCCCTTCTCAGTAGAGTCTTTTCCTTTGTAATCGAGTCTTACATCTTTGTTGGGTCTTCTTGTATTCAGTTGCTCATCCAACATCTTTGATGCTTCATAACTCTTCTTGAGTGTTTCTTTGGATTTCTTCTTTGATTCAAGTTCATCGGTTAACCTTGATACTTCAAGTTTCAATGCTTGATTCTCATCATTTTTCAGAATTGCTTCATGATGTGCATAACCTAGTTGATCTGACAGGTTTTGTTGAATTCCAATCAACCTTGTGATTTCATCATTCTTATCAGATACTAAGACTTCAAGTTGTTGTTTCTCCCTTTCTAGATCTCTTACTTTATCCTCGATTGTCCTCAATGCATCAAGATTTTCAGTCATCTATGTGCTGAAATGTTCATGTTCTCTTTTCATTGCTTTTAGTTGATCAGCCAGTGCTTTGTTCTTTTCTTTCAATACTCCAATCATTTCTTCAGTCTCTTCAGATATACTATTCTTAGATGATGTCTCAACTTGTTCCACTAACTCTTGAGAGTCCTGCAAATAATCAGATAATCTTCTTCTTACTTTCAAAGATTTTTGCATTTGTCTTTGCATGTCTGCAATCACTTGATTAGCATGATCCAGCTCTTCTTGCAGATACACAATCCTCCAAGATTGTTTATAGCCTTCCATTGATAAGATCTTTCTCTTTAGGCAGTTAAACTCTTTTCCAAGATTCAAGCTTCGATACCAATTGTTAGGCCCAATATGGAAAGCTAACGTACTGAGAGGGGAGGGGTGAATCAGTACTCCAAAACTTTTCTTCAATAATAACTTTACTGTTATGCATAAACCGAATAGTGCAGTAACATAATATAAAGCTAAAACAAATAGATAACAATCATACATGATTCACTCCATAACACATATATTTTGGTTACGCAGAAACTCTTGGTTAGAGAGAAAAACTGTGGTGGGGATGGCACCCACAACTTCACTACTACAATAATAAAGAGTGCTCGGTTAGAGCTACATGTTTAGCTATTTTTGATAGATTACCCTGTTAGGAGTACCAAGATCTATTAGATCTACCTTGCTAAAGGATTTTACAACACTTAAACTAAATGTTGCACCTGGTTAGAGGCTTTACAATTTATAGACTTGATTAGAGTCTTTTACCATGTTAAAGGTTTCTCTTATAACTTCAAAATATTACAATAAAATCATTACAAATATCTGCAACTATACATCTCGAATGTTATAGCAGATTATATGTGTTCTGAATAAGTTACCTTGCTTATAGCATACCTCGGTAACCCATATAGTAACTCGGTAAACCCTTCTGTTTACTCTGTTCTTTGACTATTCTTTGAAAACCTTCTCAGTGACCTCTGTGTCTCTGTAACAGTCTTCTTACACTCATGCACACACATGTTTAATTCTTAACTCATGTTGTATAAATAGATCTCTTATGATGGTGATCCATTCATTGCTTTGATCTTACAAATATGATTTATCAAATGAATAACCATGCAAATTATTTTATTGGTTAGATGACCTCAAAATCATACACAATCTTTAAGTGCAATTTCCAATGTGATAATGGTTAGATGTTCCTTGATCTTGTAACATGTTTTCATATGTATGTCCAAGTTCAATGAATCTGGTAACACGTTTCCCTCGGTGTATATCAACTCGGTGTGTCATCTTTGTTGCTCAGTAGACATGAAATGATACTCAATAGATAGCTCGGTGTATACTACGTTTTGAGACTACTCTCTTCTGTAACCGACTAGACTGTCCATACAGACTAAATATCTCGGTAGAGATAACTGACTAGAGTATATAGAATAACTTTGACATGAAACTAATGGCAACTTGGTAAGTAGTAACAATCTCCCCTTTTGACATTAGTTGAGATGTTTGACAAGAACTACTTTCAAAGTTATAACTCAAAAATCTATATACTTTCAAAATTTGACTATGCTGACAGTATATACAATAGTCAATAAAATAATAAATCCAGCTATACTCCCCTTATCGATATTCTGTACAAAACTCTGATTTTGCATGCTTGGTGATCTGTCCTTGATCTTAGCTTACTGTTCTGTACACTGCTCGGTTCACTGCTCTTGGATACTCTGCTTGCTCTGCTCGGTATACTCCCCTTGTATACTATACTCCTTTTGTTTGATTTATGCTACACTCCACCAATACTGTATCACTCTAATACTATAACATATTACTCCCCCTTTTTGACAAACATCAAAACTTAATTACCATTCGGGGGTGGTAACTGGTCAAAAATGGATTTGTACTTGATCCGGGCTTCGGTGAGAGCGACAGAGAGTGCATTCTTTACACTGTCCATTAAAGAATTTTGTGCTTGAATATCAGCCAATAATGATATTAAGCCATCTAGAGTGCTTCCTTCTTGTATAGTAGATAAGGAGGTGGCTCAGTTGATCTATTCTTGGACGAATGAAAGATGAGGAAGGAATAATGTCTGAAGTGTCATTATGTCCATCTGGATCTTGTGTTCTTCATTTCTTAGGTCCAATTGTTGAGCCATGAGCTGTTGTAGCTTTGTATAAAAATTATGAAATGAATTTGGCTTTGTGGTCAACTTGCTTGAGAGATCGGTGATCTCTTTCTCAATTTCCTCTGTTTTATTCTTAATGTCTTTAATGAATAAAGAAAATGTGCAGAGTTTTTGAAATAAATAAAGAATGTGCTTGAGTTGAGGATTCAACTCAGCAATAAATTTGACAAGTTTAACTTTGCCAATAGCTATAGCTTTTTGTGCCTCTTCTATCATTTTTGCAGTGAGCTCTTTGTCTTTTAGCTTGCTCAAATACTCTGATGCATCTACTTCAGATGTCTCTATCTTTGTTAGGAGTTCATCCAGTTGAATGTGGATGGTTGCATCTATTGATACTGTAGCTTCAGGTAGCATATCTATTAAGAGTGCTTTCACCTTCTGAAGTACCTTATTTTTCTTTTGAATGGCCATTTGCTTCTCTTGTTCGGCCTTTGCTTTGCATAGTTCACCGAAATCAATGAGTGCTTGCCCCTTTAATTTTGATATGTCTACATTGGGAAACACTATTGGTTTTGACAAATCAACTTTAAAACTATGCTTTTTCATCTTCTTTTCTTTCCCTTTCACCAATGGAACTAAGACAATGGCTTGTGAGGCTTGATGACCCTCGATAGGTTGCTCGGTAGAGGCAACACTTTGATCAGTTTCTTTAGCCTCTGTAGAGTCCTTTGGTGTCTTGGTACTCAGTGTCTCAGTTGCAACATTCTCAATGTTAGAAGGTGCTTGAGATGTATGTTCTTGAGTAGTAACTTCTCCTATTGTAGACTTGTGACCTTCAGTGCCTTGATCCATATCATGAGGGGTTTCAGTTGAGACAGGTTGCTTGACCGGTGGATAAGGCTGAACTTGTTCCAAGACGGATTCACTAGATATAAGTTTTGCATATGCATTGCCTTCTATCATTTCCTGTTTTGGTGCCTCTGTATCCATGACATCTTCATCTATTTGAATGGTGTCAGTAGGGTCTTTCTCGGTAACATCAGGATCTTGCTCGGTGACATCAACAATTTCAACTATAGCTTGCTCACTGGCATCTTTGCCTTTAAATATTTCCTACCACTTTGCTTTTGTCTCATTTTCCACTTCCATATACAGCCCATTCATCAGTTTTAAGGCTCTCTTATTGACAAGAAACTTTGAGTTGTAGGTTGTCAAATGTTCTTTAATTTCAGCTACTGACATGTTAGGAAAGAGATGAACCAAACTTCTCTCTCTATTTTGTTTCTTCGAGTCCATTGCATACTTCCATCTATTATCAATATGCAAGTAAAGTTCATTCGGAAGTTACTTAGCTAGTTCCAATGGAGCCAATCGGAATTTTAGAAGTGTGCAGATGACAGCTTCTTCAATTTGTCTCTTTTCATCTACATTTCTGGTTTCATACTTAACAAATCTGAATGATCCAAATCCACCATATTCCTTCATATTAGCACAGAAGTTTTCAACACTATGTATATTTACCTTCTTGCTCTTGACAATCTGGAATTTTCTTGCATCCTCTGATTCGGTATCACTAGACTCTTTTGCCAAAATGAGTCTCCGAGTAGATTTCTTGTAGGTCTTTGTTACCTTGGGAGAAGTAACACTTTTTGTTTTCTTACTCGGTGGGGCTGCAGATGCTCTTATGTTAGGTCACTTTGGAGGTGGAGTTGGTGAGGCCTTTGATGAGTCCAGTTTCTTTCTTTTCAACACTTTACCCTTAGGCAATTCAATGCTCAGTGTTATTGCTACCTCTTGGGCTTCAGATTCCTCTTCGGTAATGGCAATGGTGCCTTTGATAGGTGTAGAGGAAGAGTCTTCTTTGAATTTCTTTGACAATGCCTTTATCATTTTTGTTGCCTTTCTTGTAGCTTTGGGTACTACAATGTTCATCTTTACCTTTTCCTTTACTTCCTCATAGGTTCCATACTTCAACTCAGTAGCATGCCTCGGTAATGTAAGAAATGCATCAATTTGTTGTTATGTGATCTCAAAGTCAATCTCGTAACCCATCGGTGACAAAGATTGAGTCCTTTGTTCCACAGAATTCACATAATAGTAATCGGCGTCAACTTCAAAACATATATCATTTTTGTATTTCTCCACTAGCTGGGGTAGAATCCGGTACCTGTTATGCATTTTCTCCTAAAATTTACTGAAGTGGTCATCCATGATATCATTGAAATTATCTCCTAACTTCTTAATGAAGTCATTAATCTGATGGGTGATTGGTCGGTGTAGTTCCCAAACAACTTTACCGACTGATGGAAAGAATTTTTCAAAATAGAAAAACATGTATACCAATAATGATCCAAACTTTAGTGTATTAGCCGAGTTGTTCTTCTTTGGCTTCCTGATGGTGTTCAGATTTTCAAATAGGTTCTTTAGCAACACCTCACATAGATCAATTTTCATTCCCTTTTTCACAATTTTGTATGCCAGGTCTACTATTGCACAGGGTACACTATTTTCCCTTGCTGATTGGAATAAACAGTAGCCTAAAACTCTAATGGCAAATTTTAGTTCTTCATCTATGACATTGTTCAATATCAATCCTCTACAATTAGATTCTACTCCGGTTAAACTGATCAATTCCTTCTGTGATATCATCTTTTGGGCTCGGGCATGACCATAAATGGGGTAACCGGTAATCAGATGAATGATTTCCTTGGTAATCTTAAATGGTTGCTCTTCAAGCCACATGAAATCATTGTGAACTCTACTCAGAACAAACTTGACCCACTAGGGTTTGAACACATGGGGATAGGTTAGGGCTTCAGTTAATCCCTTGATCTTGATGTGCTCATACTTGCTGTTCAATTTACCATCTGTGCACAGCTCATCATAGGTGTCTTTAATTTCAACATGACCGAGTTCTTCAACATGACATTTGGTGAAGAATCTCACATCCTTGACTAACAACACTCTGTCCAGGATGAGTGAAAAGGCGGTTTTGTCATCCAGTTCAGAAGCAACTTTGGGAGTCAAAGAGTATTTTAGTAAGGGCTTCTCTACATTCTTGACAACTATGGGATCTTGGATCTTGGGCACCATTGTAGATTTCAGATAAAAGCTAACAAAGGATCCTTAGGGTTTCGGGATTTTCAAATGACAGATGCTTTACACTTAGCAGATAATGGCAACAAGATAAGATCGGTAAACCAGCTTAACAATACATTGAGATTGATATAAATACCTTGAATTTGCTTTGTAGGAGGTTTTGATCACCTTGGATTCGCTCTGCTCTGCTCTCTCGAAAACTTGGTAGGTGTAAATGACCGCGAAAATGCTTTTAAGTACACAATATGCCTTATCGGGCTTTGTGCGGGTTAGGTCAAAAACATTAAATGCACTTGGTTCCACTAAACCTTCTTTCCCTTTTTGCGCTTTAACCGAGTAACCAAACTTCCTTCATTCACCGACTAGACAAGTTTCCTGTATTCACCGACTTGACAGTTTTCCTGTATAGTGCTTCAAAAGACTTTGATAGAATTTCAATCTCACCAATACATCTTAATTATGCAGATTTTGAATTAAGTACATAATAGAATAGGAACTATTAAGATTTAACCTTGAGAGAATGCAGTCCCTTCATACCTTTACCGATTAATTTGGAATAGGTGCACCTAACTCGGTAGGTAAGGTGCTTTCTTCATTTGACACAATTTCCTTCTTTTTCCAAATCATCTTCAATTTTTCTTTTATTTCTTCAGTGTCTTTTCTAGGTTGATCTTTGCAATCTCCAACTAAGTGTCCAACTTTGTGACAATGAAAACATGCCATACCAGGATTTCTCCATGATCTTCGGTTGTTCATTCCAAACCTTATAAAGCAATTGGCACTTATATGTCCATATCTTCCACAACATTCACACCATATCCTTGTATTGTAATTCCATGGTACTGCAGAATACTGTCAGTAAGGATGTGTGTGAGTTCGGTAGCCTCTAGCATTTGCTCAGTGTGTAGACCACATATAGTTCTTTTGCTTAAGCCAGCACTTCTTGGTAATATGTCCATATCTATTGCAATTTTTACAAAACCCTTTGAATTTTGCCTTCTGATAATTGTTAACAGACTTTGTCCTACATTGATTAGATATGTGACCATATTTATTGCAATTGTAACAATAACCATTGGACTTAGTGACATTCGGTTGATTACCTTTTCTGATTTGGCACATGTTGGCAGTATGACCTTGATTTCCATAGTAGTTGCAAATAGGCTTCTTTCTTTTGATGTTATTCTTGTTTCTAGCTTGCTTTGATGATTCTCCTCTCTCAGTAGTATGAATTCCCTTCTCAGTAGAGTCTTTTCCTTTGTAACCGAGTCTTGCATCTTTGTTGGGTCTTTTTGTATTCAGTTGCTCATCCAACATCTTTGATGCTTCATAACTCTTCTTGAGTGTTTCTTTGGATTTCTTCTCTGATTCAAGTTCATCGGTTAACCTTGATACTTCAAGTTTCAATGCTTGATTCTTATCATTTTTCAAAATTGCTTCATGATGTGCATAACCTAGTTGATCTGACAGGTTTTGTTGAATTCCAATCAACCTTGTGATTTCATCATTCTTATCAGATACTAAGACTTCAAGTTGTTGTTTCTCCCTTTCTAGATCTCTTACTTTATCCTCGGTTGTCCTCAATGCATCAAGATTTTCAGTCATCTGTGTGGTGAAATGTTCATGTTCTCTTTTCATTGCTTTTAGTTGATCAGCCAGTGCTTGTTCTTTTCTTTCAATACTCCAATCATTTCTTCAGTCTCTTCAGATATACTGTTCTCAGATGATGTCTCAATTTGTTCCACTAACTCTTGAGAGTCCTGCAAATCATCAGATAATCTTCTTCTTACTTTCAGATATTTTTGCATTTGTCTTTGCATGTCAGCAATCACTTGTTTAGCATGATCCAGCTCTTCTTGCAGATACACAATCCTCCAAGATTGTTTATAGCCTTCCATTGATAAGATCTTTCTCTTTAGGTAGTTAAACCCTTTCCAAGATTCAAGCTCCGATACCAATTGTTAGGCCCAATATGGAAAGCTAATGTACTAAGAGGGGAGGGGTGAATCAGTACTCCAAAACTTTTCTTCAATAATAACTTTACTATTATGCATAAACCGAATAGTGCAGTAACATAATATAAAGCTAAAACAAATAGATAACAATCATACATGATTCACTCCATAACACATATATTTTGGTTACACAGAAACTCTTGGTTAGAGAGAAAAACTACGGTGGGGATGGCACCCACAACTTCACTACTACAATAATAAAGAGTGCTCGGTTAGAGCTACATGTTTAGCTATTTCTGATAGCTTACCCTGTTAGGAGTAACAAGATCTGTTAGATCTACCTTGCGAAAGGATTTCACAACACTTAAACTAAATGTTGCACCTAGTTAGAGGCTTTACAATTTATATACTTGATTAGAGTCTTTTACCCTGTTAAAGGTTTCTCTTGCAACTTCAAAATATTACAATAAAATCATTACAAATATCTGCAACTTTACATCTGGAATGTTATAGCAAATTCTATGTGCTCAAAATAAGTTACCTTGCTTATAGCATACCTTGGTAACCCATATAGTAACTCAGTAAACCCTTCTGTTTACTCTATTCTTTGACTGTTCTTTGAAAACCTTCTCAGTGGCCTTTGTGTCTCTGTAACAGTCTTCTTACACTCATGCACACCCCACGCATATCGTGTTTGATACTGCATCATGCTCTGAAGAATCTCACCCCAACCAACAGCAAAACCTCAAGATCTCCTATCTGGACAGATGAATCCCCCTATCAAACATGCAAGAATCACAGGGAGAGTCTCGTAATACATAATCATATCCTCCCATCAGATCTCTCCTCTCAAAATTCTCTCATCACCAAATATGGCTCTGCATGCCTGTGTCCCTCCATGATCCTGAAAAATTATACTGAACTAACTCACCGGTCACTGGGAAGTGGAGAATCTTGTAGACATCCTCAAGTGTCACACTCATCTCACCCGTGGACAAGTGGAAAGTGTTATGCTCGCTATGCCATCTCTCGGCTAACAATGTCAACAATCCCCTATTATGGGTAATATCAGGCATGTATAACAAGTGGTGTAATCCACAGGCATCTATATGTCTCACCTCTTCCTGTGAAAGCTCTGGCACTAAGTGCCGCATCATCGGGAATTTCTCCTAACACTTGAGAACATCAAGTTTCTCTTGTTTACCAAGAGAATTTGATCATCAATCATCTATCTATCAAATCAAAGAGATCACCAATCTCTAACAACAACAATTGATAAATCTTTTCACATGAAGCAAATCAAGCTATCAAATCAATTTAAACCTATCAATCATGGTTTTCTATCAATCATTGAGTTCAATCAAACTCTGCTATGCTCTTCATCAGAAACTAAATTGGTTTCTTAGAGCTACTCTATCCAATCAAATCAAATCGATCAATAATTTATCCTATCAATCAACATTATCAAATCAAACAATCAAGTACCTATCCATCACAATTGCGCATCAAAATACCTAAATCTAATCATCAAAGTGAATTTTTTTACTATGAAATACATCAAACAGATTCATCAAAAGCAAAAGTGCTAATCCTTTTAACAAAAGCGTTATTCTATTGAACGTAGGTGCTAAATCATACATATGCATGAACCTTTTTAACAAAAGTGCTAAACCTTCGAGCATATGCGTGAAACGAACAAACGCGTTGTTTTAAGCATCAAAAGCGCAAACTCTGAGAGCAAAAGCGCTGACCAAGCAAAAGTGCTAACATACATCACACATGCACTAACAAAATGAGCATATACACTAAACTTATCATATGCCCTAACTTTAAATGCAAAAGTGCTAAAACAAAAAGCAAAAACGTTACCGAAAATCAAAAAATTCAAAAATAGCCAAAAACATGCTAAACAAATATGAAAAATCAAACGACAAGTTGCGAGAAATTCGGGATAAGATACATACCGGATACCCATACTCAGGAGGTCATTGATATCGTCGAACGTGCTTAAATCGATGGTTCTCCAATGGGATCACCATTTTGCCACCTCACCAAGACAATTTCTTCACAAAGCTGACAAGGATGTAAATGAAAATAAAATTAACTTTGGTTAATTTTATATTTCCTATTTGGCAGGGTAATTAATGTTTTTCAATGGGGAAATTTTATATATATATATATTTGAATAAATTTAATTGATGGACCTTTTCAATTATCATGAGATCAATCACTTATCAAAATTATTCAACAAATTCACGATCAATCTCCTGAGCGGGCACACAATCAGGATTTTTATCTCTATCGGGCACATTATCGAGACTTGATTTAATCTTTGAAACAATGTTGTCTTAACATCATTTCAAAGAGGGGCAAAATATATACACATAAAAATTGGCTATGAGAAATTAAATAATAATTTTATATTTATTTAATAATTATTCTTCTATTAAATAGTTAATTTGAAAAAAATAATTTATTTAATTCATTTCGTATCTTTCTATTAATTAATTTAATTGAAATATTTTATTAATTAATTCATCTATCATATTCCTCTAATTAATTAAATATCTAATATTTAATTATTCTTCTGATCAATTAATTAAATATCTAATATTTAATTATCTGCTCCAATCATTTGAATATATAATATCTAATTATCTCCTCCAATCATTCGAATATCTAATATCTAATGATTATTCTTCTATCCTATAGTCTCAAAATATTAAATGATTTCCTAAATTATTTAATTTCATTTCCAACTCACCTTCCATCTCCACTTCATCTTCCCTTTTCCAACTCATCCATCATGTGGCTAAATTAATTCAACAAAAATAAAATAAATAAAACATTTATTAGCCACTTATCTTCAACCTCTAAATTTAATGAAATATTGTGTGCGTACATATATTTCCTAACCTTCTTCTATATTCTCTCCAACATCCCTACATCTTAGGAAGGACTTGAGTCCACTTGTCCTCTCATGCCTAAATCTTCTCCAACCATCCCTAGATTCCCTCAGTCAGCAACCCAGTCAAGGTGAGATGAGTGACACTTGTCTTCTCCTTCCCCCTTTCTCTCAACCTTCACCTTTACTCACAGCCATCCAAATCTATAGATCTGATCATGACCGTTGATCTGGGCCACATCATCTTATCCTCTCAAAGTCTATAAGATCAGGAGTTTGAGTTGAGAGAGAGTTAGTCTTCAAGTGGGTTTTCAAAGCTAATCATTTGTGAAAACTTATGCATCCGTGAGTTTTAATCTTGAAGCAAATAGCATAATCATTTAGCATAGTCATTTAGCATTGCATATCATAGTATCAATTAACTATTAGTTATCAGTCCATTCTTCATATGCCATCTTGGAAGCTATCAGTTCTTGTCTGAGAGCACACCATCTACAACCAGGAACAGTGGAGTTAGGACACAATGAGACATAAATCATGAAGGTAATAATAGGATTTTTATTTTATATGTATTTCATGTAGTTTCATTGGTTGAGTTTGGATTTCCTGTAGCGTTTCCTTTGTATTTTGTGAAACTAACATGTTGCAGGTAGTATTCTGATGATGAAATTCAAGTCAACACACTGATTTATCTTTGTTGGACTGATAAACTTTGTAACCTATCACCATGAATGCAAATCTAACATCATGTTCAATAATGTCATTGATTGTCATCGATCTCCCATCATGCTTGGAACTGATTACCTTCATCACCATCATGTTCTTCACATTCCTGTAACCAAGAAATTCACCGGTTGAATCCAAGCATGTAATGGCTTTGATTACGTGTTTTGCAATCTTATGTGGCCTATCAAGCCATATGAACTCATCTTGAAATCTTCTTAGAATGTATCTAACCCATTTGGGTTCGTCAAAGATAGAAAATTCATGAATTGAATGAAACCCTTGTCCTAGAGAGATTTGAATTCAAGTTTTAGGTTCCCCATACCATCTATCATGTGCTTAGTGTAAAGCTTCAGCATTTCAGCATTCCCAAGATCTTCAAAATTGCAATGGATAAATGTCCTAATGTCTTCAACATTCAAAACACCATACGAAACGAATGAAAATACCTCCTTCAGAATATCTTCCATCGATTTATATGAAGGTTTCTTAAACTTAGGTGTTGCCCTATCAGTTATGTCAACAACTAGTGGAGTCAATACACCAGATGATACCATTTCCAAATTTTAGGTTATGAAAAGGGAAAGTTATGGAAATCTGAAAAATATCTTTTAGTCTCCGACCGAATACAAGAAATCTTCATTGAATCTTCAAATCTCAGGGTTCTCTACACAATCTCTTTCTCCAAGCTCTCCTTCTCTTTCACTTTGATCACAATGTGGGAAGTGAAAGTTAAATTACCCTTTTTATCTACCTCGTACTTAACTTTTAGGTGTAATAAATGCTCAACCCTAACTCTTTTAGATGCACTGTATCTCATGAATATTATTCTAGAGTCACAAATCAACATGAAGTCTTCCAGAGATCCTTCAAGATCAACTACACAAACATCCACAACCATCTACAACTTTCCATACTTTTGCATTCAACTGACTTATGACCATATTTATTGCAATTGAAACATTGTCTGGAGAATGATGAATTATTCTGATTTGCCCTATTTCTACATTGACTTGCCATATGACCAATTTTATTGCAAACAAAGCATTTACCATTGAATTTATAAGCATTAGGTTGCCTTAAAGGAGATCTCTTGTTTTTTTTATGATTGTTTTGTCCAGATCCGGAGCTTTCTCCTTTCTCAAATCCAAGCCCTCACATATCACCTTTATTCTTCTAATTTTATAGCATTTCATCCAAGTTATCTAAACTAGCATTGAATTTTTCTTTGTACTCATTAGCAGTGGTAAGTTCATCTCTCAAAATTATGATCTTTCTTTCAAGCTCTTGCTCATTATTCCTAGATTGTATCAATTCAAGCTTTAGTAGGTCATTTTCATGATTAAGTCTACAACATTCATCAAATCTATCCTTTAGTGACTGAGTCAAGCTTTAATCATTCTTCTTCCTATCTTCAACCTCCTTTGTAAGCTTCATTATGGTGGATTGCATTTCATTCTTCAAGATTGCATTATCTCTAGCAATTTTTTTACATTCATCCATCTTGTCTTTTAAGGCTTGATCATTAGCGCTTTGTTCTTCTTTCTCTTTGAGTTTGTCCATAAGCTCCTTTCTCTTTTCTCTGGATATGTTCACTTTCTCCTTCAGAGAATCAATGGAGTCTTCAACATCTCTCAGATTTCTTCTTAGGCTACTAGCTTCTTCTCTTGTTGCATCTAGATCTTGAAGTACCATTGTCAGTTGTTTTTGCAAATTGGATTCCATCGCTTCACTATCCTGAATCTTCCTCAAGTTGTTAGGATCCCTCAAAGGAACTAGGCTTTGATACTACTTGTTAAAAGTATGGTTAGCGTTGCACCAAAAGATCAACCTATTAATGCCCAATACAACCACTAGACTTATAGAATCCACAGGAGGCAGTTAAGCCATGTCACAAACCCGAGCATTGCATTGCACAACACAAGGAGACCAAGGGCACACACCTTGCAATAGGTATTTCTATGTGTTGTGATGCAGCAAGATAGAGTTGATATAATGGAGGTATTTTCAGAAGATCCCTTCCTCCAGAGTCCTATGTTGTGGTTACACTGGTCCTGGTATCAATTACATGTTCTGGTATTAGCTATTTTTCTCATGACAGTTATATCCCTTCAAGTTTTGTGTTGTGGTATTCTTGGTATGCATGTAATCTATATATTTGGAGTTTGGAGATGTTGTGCATGAGTTTTGTGATAATGGGTTAGCTTCTATGGGTTTGGATGACCCTGTCTCACTCTAGTAATTAAGTTATATGCATTGGTAAAAGAGTAATGTGAAAGGAAGTGTGTAAATCTTGTAAAGGATGACATGGTTGTTTTGTTTATGTTTTTGTTGGATAACATGTTGAGATAGGCCAACACATTATCCTGGTGTATATATCCTCTAATATATATGTAGAAGCGTGTGATGTGTGATGAAAGCAAAAAAGAAAAAGGAAGTGTATGAAGTGTGTGTGTGTGTGTGTGTGAGTGAGTAGCGAAGGAGACACACCAACAAAGATAATAGAGAACTAGTGAGTTGCAGACAACTAAGGTAGTTAGTGTAGAATCAGAAGTATTGCAGCAGTCCTTTACCAGACCTACTGCAAGTGTTGGAGGACAGTTATACAGAGATCTTTCATCAAATTTGTTGTAGAGGTTATGAATTATGATCTGAGCTTAATCTAGGAACTGATCTCATGCATTTGGAGATGAAATCCTCTTCAATTCAACCATTTTTGTTGTAGTGAGCATTCTGACAATTAGCCATCTTTTGTATCTTTGCACTGAGAAATCTGGCAGTGAGCCACCCTTTTATAAAACACCATATAACTAGTTATATTCTTTTGAGAGTTAACACTCTCCATGTGGTTTTTCCCATTTGGGTTTTCCATGTATGAAATTCGGTGTTCCTTTTGTGGTTGTATTTTCATGTTTATTCTACATTTGTTGGTTCATGTGTGTTAAGCATATTTGGTTAGTTTGATCAAAAAAATTAAGTTTGGCAAAAGTTTTAATACTTGAGGGAATGTTGATTATGTTGGATTTAGTTAAGTGTTGTCATTGATGTCAACATTGTATCCCAGTTAGATCTATCCCGGTTAGTATTGGTGATCATTTTGGTTTTGGCTGTGATTCTGATCTGGTATGAGCAGGCCTCTCGAATTGGTTTTGGATGCTTATTTTGATGGTTGCATGCTTGTTATATTCTGGTGGTTTCATGGTTTGGTTATCACTTTTGGTATTTCTAGTTACCGGTTGGTTTATGCCTTTATCAGCTAACTTTTGGCTTTATCGGCTTCTGGCGTTCCCAGTTAGCTTTACCAGTACGTTGTTTTCATGACTTGGTCAGTGGATTTTGGTTCTAACTTATGGAATCAATTTCTTTTGTGTTGTTGGTTCTTCTTGATCATATCTCGAGCATTTGGCGATTTTTCTTTGGATGGTATGCTATTATGGTGGTCCTATTTGGATTCAGTTAAACTTTCACTGAGGGTTTCTATCGGCAAGTGAAGCGTGTTGGATTCTAGTCTTAGTGGAATCCCCGACAGATATAATTGTTTGGTTACTTGATTTAGGTCCATGCTATGTAATATAAATCATAATATTGGTCTGGTGGTATCATATGATATAATTTTTGTAATTAAGGGTTTATGGGTTTAGGGTTTAGTCAACCTTGTCAATAAGGTTGATGATTTGTATTTATAGGTGACTTGTTCATGTAATTCAGATGGACATGCGATGGTTATGGTTGGTTAAGTATGCATTATTAGAGAAGGATTAAGTGTGATAAATTCATATCATTTAGGTGAAGGTTGGAAAGGTTTTGTATTGCAGAGCAAACATCAGTGTTTAATCGGAACTGTATCAGGCATTAGTAGATGCTACTTTCACAGTTCATTACTTTCCGAATTGTAATCCGATGATTTTGTAAGTCGGTGAGAATTCCCTTTGTGATGAGCAGTGCGCTCTAGGTTGTTGGCCTTTCTGCATGTGCAGACCCCTTTGTAATTATTCACAATACTACTACAAAGTATTCATCTGATTGTGGGTAGGGTTTCCCAATGTGGTTTTTCCCTTTCTGGGTTGTCCATGTCAAATGTTGGTGTTATGTGTGTTGTTCTTTCATGTTATATTCTTCATTGGGTTGTACTCCGGTATAAGGTTTATAATTGAATTGATTGTTGTTATTGTTAGTAAACTGATTCACCCCCCCCCCTCTAAGTTTATTGTTGGTATCAATGCATGCCAACATATTCAAACCTCTCTTAGTATCTCGACTCCTTCAACCAAAGTCAACAATTGGTATCAGAGCTTTAGTCCCTTGCTTGGAAGCTTAACTGCTTGAGAGAGATCCATGTTGGTTGAATCATGGCACCTAGATGCATGACTGGAGAATTTTAGTTGGATGAAGATTTAAAGACAGCTCTTGAAGATTTGGAAAGTGTTGAATCAAAGAAAAAAGAGTTGAAAGAGAATGTGAAGCTAGCAAATGAATGTGTAAAAAAGTTGACAGAGTGAATCCAAAAATTCAAATTGAGGCATAAGGAGGTTAACAATCAGTTGAAGTAGGCGAATGAGACTATTAAAGATCTGATTTAGAAGAATGAGGAGAAAGACAAGACTGAAAAATCCCTGAAAGAGTCAATCAAGTTGAAATTTGAAGAATGTGGAAAGCTAGAGAAAGAAGTGAAGAAGTTGAAGGTAGAAAACAAGGTCCTTGACAGTAGCAAGTTCTTGGAAGATTTGATCAGCACGCAAAAAGCTCATTTGGACAAGACCAAACTTGGATTTCAACCCAGTATGTGTTCGGATCAAAATGATAAAGACAAAAGCAAAGAGGTTAAAGCTAAAGTTGAGAAGAAGTCAGAAGATGCAGGAAAATCCCATAATCAAAATGCAAGAAGACCACCAGTTCGACAACCTAATGTGCAAAGGTACCCATATTTTAATGGTTATTATTTTCAATGCAATAAATTTGGACATAAGGCCACAAACTGTAGAAGCATTCAATACTATAGTTGCAAGAGGTTTGGTCATAAGGCAAATCATTGTAGAAATCATGTTGTGAGTCAGAATTATAATCTGGTTGAAGCAAACAAGATGAATTACAACTTTCATGGATACTGTTATACTTGTAATGGCTAAGGTCATAAATCTAATTAATGCAGATATAGATCTTATCCAGTAAACTCTACAAGGAATATTATTAGTTATTTCAAGTGCAAGCAGTCCGAACATTATGCTAATCAATGTAGAAGTGGAAATATGGACAAATTTGTTGAGAATAATGTGATGAAGAATTATGTATCAAAGAAGAAGGAAAACTTTCTTTGGAAAAAGAAGGAAGTGAAGAAAGGAAGTGAGCTTGATGTACTGGAATCTGGTGCAGGCACCTTTTGTTAGGAATCCCATAGATATTGAGAGGGGGGGTGAATCAGTATCTAACTAGTGTTTAATATTTTTTAACTTAAAACATGCAGAACATAATATAACAGTGTACCGGTATGCAAGAAATAATGCAATAAACAGAATCAAGAACATCCACATGAAAAGCACACCATAACACAAGGTTTTAACGAGAAAACCCAGTGTGAGAAAAACCTCGGTGGTATTTGTGACCCACAATATTCACTCACTGGCCAATAAGAGAATATTACTTACAATAGGGCCTACACATGCAGGAAGGCCAACTGCCTAGAGCTCACTGCTCAATGGGAAGTCTCACTGACTTACAATGAGGATTATACAAATCCAATATCTTGTACTTCTTTACAATAGCATCTATAATGCTTGATCCAATACCGGTTGTTGCTCTGCTTCTTACATAAACCTTTAGCCTATATTCTGCATAATAGGTCTGCCTAATATTTTTCCTTAATGGTTCCTCACTTACTTACCAAATGTCTACAATGATCTCTTTTATATATAAGAGTCATTTTACAATTTGCCAAGTCGGCTTACAAAGTTTTTACAATAATAAACAAAATATAATATAACAAAATCCTGTCGGCCTCTGTGCTGGTATACTTCTTTTCTTTGTGCCGGTGTCGGTGTAGAGTGTGATTTGCTGATGCCGGTATAATGCCTTTGCTGGTGCCATAGGATTGCAAGGTTGCCATCAATGACAAAACCTTCAATCACATACAATGTCTCATTGGAGTGTGCATATGCCAACACCTTTTTCTCTGATAACTGAGTATAGCGTTTTGGATCAGGAGTTCTATTTCAAAGAAAAAAAATTCATTCTCCCATGTCTGAGTGGATCATGTCATTGATCCGCAATGATTGTGTTTTAAAGGCTATCTGGTAATCGAAGATATTTTTGCTGACATCATTGATAAGACAGTTCTTGGCAGCAAAACCCTAAATGAATATTTTTGGCGAGATAAGTATCGACTTTTTGAATTTATTATTTCATTATCAATAATTTGTGCTTAGGAATATTGTGAATAGTATAGGAGCAGCAGATCAAGAGAGAAGTGCAAGCAATCATGGAAAGCAAAATGATCGTCAAAGAATCTAGCAGCAAGTTTCAGGTTTTGGACAAAGTATTTCTAGATGAATTCAACCTGGAGAAAATTGGAAATGTTCAAGTTGGTTTGAGTGATGTTGAGTTGCAGAGGGTCAAAGAATTAGAAAGAAAAGGCCTGAATCTATGGACAAAATTCCCTTGGTTTGATAATGTGGAGGTTATCAGGGTGATCCTTAACCGTGTGCAGGATGACATCATTATGTTGGATAAACCCTATCCAATTTTGAAGGAGGTTATCTCTATGATCACCAATTTGTGCAACAATGGAAAGGTTCTAGCTAAAAGGTCAATTCTAAACAAAGACATGGAAGCCCTAACTAGCATTAGGGGTGATTAGAGTACCCTAACCATTGACAAGATCATTAACCCTATGGTGAGGTATGTTTCCTACGACATCTCTTATAAAATCTATGTAAGGAATAGAGAAGGTGCCACTTCGACAATTGCAGTATATAAGAAACATATGCTTGTAATGGAAAACAAATCATTTGACTTGTATGAATTATTGAAAGAATTGTTGCTGGAAAAAGTCAAGATGTCAAAAGAGAAGAGTTGTCCCTTCTGGTTTGGTTCCTTGCTTGTGTTTGGTCATGTATTATTTGGGATCCCTTCTGACAAAAGACAATGTTATATGGGAATATGGTGTTTCAATTGCGAGGTAGATATTTAGATATTTGAATAGTTTGGACAGTAAAGAGGAAGTTTATAATGCATATTTCAAATCTTTTCTAAACATATTGAGTGTTGGCCTAGTCCCTTGTTTTCGGTTCTAGAGGCTCTTCCTCCAAAAAGAACATCTCAAAGTCAAATAAAAGAAAGAAGGATTCACATGAGAGAGATGTTGTTGTGGTTGAAGATCCACAGTCTCCTATAGCCGGAGGAGATTTGGTAGTTGCAGAGAAGGAAAATAGAAAGTTAAATTATGAATTAAATTTACTAGAATTAGTTGGTAGCTTGGAAGGTATAAAGAAAATTAGTGTGATGTGGTTGACTTCAATTGAGTTAGATAGAACTGACGATGTTCTATTGAATCATTTGATCTGAAATAGCATGAGCATTGAGAATATTAGTAATTTGCTTCTAGAATCCCTGAATGAAGTTATTAAGGAGAAGACATCTGAGCAATCTATTGAGGGTAGATTATCTGAAGAAAAAAATTTTGACATGCAGAATCTATTGAATGATTGTAATGATGCATAGAAATTTTTATCAGCATGTATTCAAGAATTGAGAGACTGTATCTATAGTGCCAACAAATTCTACAAGTACTGTATCTCTTGGTTGGTAGTAGCAATGAAGCACAAAGACAAAATTGATGCTATTGAAGATGAGCTGAGTACTTTGGGTAAATCTTATGATTTTCCGGACGATAAGGATGGTGAGCAGAAGAAAAGAATAAACTTTCTTCAAGATGAACTTTTTGCAAAGGCAGAGAGAAGACTTTATAAATATGTTTTGGAAAGTAAAGGAGATTGGTGAGGCAAAGTTGGAGCACTTTTTAGTGTTGCTTAGTAGTGCAGTTGAGTATGAGCATAACCCATCTGCTCTGGATAGTTTCTCCCATGTTATTGTTTTGTTGGTGGAATGTAGAAGTCTTTCATTTAGCATTAAACTCGCCATAAATTATTGGGAAACTCTTCTTCTAGAACTGAAGGAGAAATACAAACTTATCCTTCCGAAGAAGAGCAGTTGAAGGTTCTTTCTGGTGTGGTATTCAGTTTTTTTGATAATTTTACAGTTGTGTATATACTTTGCTTCTTTTCTTTCTTTTCTATTTTTATCAAAGGCATCCTTTGTCCTTGATGTTAAAAGGGGGAGAAAGGAACATGGATTTAATAAAGGAACGTGGATTTAATAAAGGAATGTGGATTTTGGATAAAAGAAATGTATGAGTTACGAGGAGTTGGATTATGTGCAGATATATTTTGCCATCAATGACAAAGGGGAAGATTGTTAGATTTGTGTGAATATTGTTGTCATTGATGTCAAACTATTTATTCAGTTTGGACCAGACAGTATATGTAGTTCAGTATTATCCAGTTTGGTTTGGATGTTGTATGCAGTCAGTATGAGCAATTTTTGATATGCGCACGTGTTACGCATCTTGGTATTACTCTGTGTTGTGATGCAGTAAGATAGAGCTGATATAATGGAGTGATTTTTGGAAGATCTCTTCCTCCAGAGTCCTATGTTGTGGTTACCTTGGTCCCGGTATTAGTTATGTGTTCCATTATCAACTATTTTAGTCATGACATGTATATCCCTTCAAGTTTCATGTTACAGTATTCTTGGTATACGTGGAATCTGTATCTTTGGATTTTGGAGATGTTGTACTTGAGTTTTGTGATAATAGGTCAGCTTCTATGGGTTCGGATGACCCTGTCCCATTCTAGTAATTAAGGTATATGCATTAGTAATAGCATTACGTGAAAGGAAGCGTGAAAATCTTGTGGAGGCCAACATGGTTGTTTTGTTTATGTTTTTGTTAGATAACATGTTGAGCTAGGCCAACACATTATCCTGGTGTATATATCCTATGGTATATATGTAGAAGCATGTGATGTGTGATGAAAGCAAGAGAAGAAAAAGGAAGTGTATGAGGTGTGTGAGAGAGAGAGAGAGTAGCAAAGGAGACATAGTGGAAAAGATAGCAAAGAAATAGTGAGTTGCGGACAACAAAGGCAATTAGTGTAGAACCAGAAGTATTGAAGTATTGTAGTAGTCCTTTACCGAACCTACTTCAAGTGTTGAAGGACAGTTGTACAGAGATCTTTCATCAGATCTATTGTAGAGGTTATGAATTGTGATCTAAACTTAATCTAGGAACTGATCTCATGCATTTGGAGATGAAATCCTCTTCAGTTCAACCATTTTTGTTGTAGTGAGCATTCCAACAATTAGCCATCTTTTGTATCTTTGCAGTGAGAAATTTGGTAGTGAGCCATTTTTGTAATTTGGTAGTGAGCCACCCTTTTGTAAAACACTATATAACTAGTTATATTCTCTTGACAGAATAGTCTTCGTGGTTTTTCCCATTTGGGTTTTCCACATATAAAATCTGGTGTTCCTTTTGTGGTTGTGATTTTCATGTTCATTCTACATTTGTTGTTTCATATATGTTAAGCATAATTAGTTAGTTTGATCAAAAAGTTTAAGTTCTGTAAAAGTTTTAATACATGAGGGAATACTAATTCACCCTCCCCCCTCTTAGTATTTCAATCCCTTCAAGCAAAATCAATGTTTGTATCATTATATATGATTAAGATGCATGTCAAGATCTTATGTACTCCTAGATCACACTCTTTCCTATATAAGCAAGGTTAATTTGTACATTGTATCATACCAATTAAATCATATTTTATCAAGTATTTCAATCTTATGTTAATGCAATCTCTTGCTCAAACATTCTCTTGTGGAAAGCATATTTCTTGGTTGATCCTTTGAAGTGTGTGCAACTTTGTTATGGATTATTTATCATTCCAATAGGGTCATCAATACAATTATAAAGGCTCAAAAGGACACATCCTCACATCAACACCACAAAAACACACACCAATGTTACCAACCAAAACCAAGTGAACACAACAAATAATAGGAGCATGAATATCATTTCCACAATAAGTATTTTCCTTCTTCGCAAAGAGGTATTCCTATGGATGTTCTCTTTCTCTATTGGATTTTTGTATTTGAGTGAGAGTGATTTTCTACCATGTTAAAAACACAATGGAAAAATAGTGATTTGTCATCTCTGACTCACACATATTAGTGGCATATAGAAAGTGTTCTTAAACATGTTTACAATAATCTATTTAAGTTAGTTTTTGGATTCTCTCTACTCCAAGTTTTCACTTTGCAACCATTTTTTTAGTTTTATTTGTATTTTTTCTACTTTTTATAATTTCAAAAGAAAGCCATAGTATTTTCATCTAGGTAATGAATGTAGCTTCTATTTAGGTTAATTACATTTGGATAAGGTAAACAACCCTATTTATTAATATTATTTAAGCTATTTATACTTTCATGTAAATATTTAGGTAGTTGAACCTTTAAGGAAACAACTTTAATCTCTTTAATTTAGTGAACCCGCCACTTCAATACCAAAATATTTTATTAACCCCCTTTTTTCTTCAAAAATAAAATGAAGATAATTTTTTCCTAAATGTTTTTGAGTGTGCTACCCCAAAGCTTGTTCCATAATTATGAAGGAGAAGAATGATTGCCTTTGGTTGATGCAAATTGACCTTCAGCTAGACCATTCATTCACACCCTTGATCTACTCTTCACATCATTCTATTTATTTCTTCATATAATTTCCTTTTCAACCATTACATCCTATTGCTCACTCCTTTCTTGATTGATTTTTATATCTTCCATATTTTCTCATGGGCCTTGCTAGTCCTTTGGTTGGAAATATTTATACATTTAAATTATGGACAATAACTTATTTTCTCATTTAGTGATTCTTTTCAATATATCCAAGATGAAAAATAATTATTTTATAGTATAGATGCATGTACATGTTTCATGTATAAGATCCTTAAATGCTTATCTAATCTTTACTCCTATGCATTCCTTCGACACCTTTTTTTTTTTTTATGTTGGAAGACTTCACTATGAATATCTTCAAGACTCATCCTCACAATACTTTTGAGGAGGCAAATGGCATTGGTTCTAGTATTTTATATTTTCCTCTCCTTCACATCAAATTGAAAAATATTTCTTCTAATTACACCATATTTCTTGTAGTCCATGTTAGCAATATATATTTTCCTTGTTGTCTTCCTCCCTTTATTGTTGGTGCATATATGTCACTCACCTAGGATAGTGTTCATCTCATTTGTAATATTGTAGCTAGGTTTTAATTTTAATTAGGATATTAGGAATATTTAGCTATTCTTTCCTAGGTAGCTACTAGTGACATGTGTCACCACTACCTCGTGAATCATCAAATGATGGTACTTAGGTGTCACCTCTGTTTAGTCAAGGTTACTTCTATCTTGGTTAAATTAACTTCAATCACCTCCTAATTGAGAGTGTTTGAGAGTCAAAATCATACCTCTCAAACATGTCATCTTCTTGATTCATGCATCTAATAGGTCTATATATTTTTAATTTACTCTTAACAATTATGCTCAATAATATTCCATATGATATCTTTATTCATTTCCTAATTTTTTTATTAGATCATAGATATTAGGTACTAGGTAGAATTTTTATGTTTGTTCAAAAATTGCAGCATGGTATATTAGAGCCCTAATATCATAGGACTATTATTTTTCTAAGTAATGGAGCATGTGAATTTTAGTATGGCGTGTCAAGTGGAAGGTGGAGAAATTCCAAGTTAACTATTATGTCCAAAATAGTTAAATTAGGTAATTTGATTACGCTCATGAAAAAAAAAAAAATCAAATTCAAAATTGTCATATTTTTTACCACATAGTTTCTATTTTGAGACCATTGGAGGGCCATAAGTTGCTCTAAGAACAAGTTTTTAGGTCCATTTTTTAAAATTCATTTTCTTTCACATAATTAAATATGGCTCATTTTATTTTCTCGCATTATATAATTATAACATTGTAAATTATATCCTTATACAATTTCATCCTCGCCTAGGACTCACCTTAGTGGTTTATCCTTTAATGCTCAATGTCTACCTTGAAGCTACTCATACCATATTTAAATATTAATTTTTAACTCTTGATTCAACCACTATACCATTTTGAGTCCTGGTTGATAGGACAGGATACCCTGGGTATCCTAGTCCTCCCAATTAGGACCCAAAATAAGATCTCACAATGGTCACCTAATGTGGCTAGGAAATTTGGCTCTGTGTTAGCTTGCTCCAAAAATTCAAACATTTTATGTATATTTAGGTATAAAAGGAATCCTACCCCCCCCCCCCCCCCCCCCCCCCGAAACCTCATTTGGTAATATGGGAGAACCTAGAGTTTCATTCAAGATCTCAATTACATTATAACAAGAGCAATTCAAGTTTATGTGAGAAAGCATTCAAGTATTCATCAAGTATTGAAGGATAAGGTGAAGACAAGATAAATAATTCAAGTTCAATCATCCATGATCAACCTTCTATAAAGACATTCTATACCTTTGCATGAGGATTCAAGCAAACTTCATTAAGGTATCAAGTTCAAGCATTTTTATATCAGATATAGCCTTTCCCTCAAAAGGAAAGCATTCCATTTCAATTCTATTTCAATTAAATTTCAATTTTCATTTAAATTTTAATTCCTAATTATAGTTTAAACTAAGGCAAAATCCAATCAACTAAACTTATTTTTTTCTTTTTGTGTAAAGGGAATTATCTCAAGAGTTGCAAGCAAGGAATCATGCAGTGTAGATGTCGATAGTCAAACTCAAATTTTGAAGGTGTGAAAAGTGAAGGACCAAGGCAATTGGTTCTCCTCAATCCTAAGAATTTTTTGATGAACTTTCAATAGTGGATTCTATGCATCATCCTAATCTAAAAAAGATCCAGTTTGTCTACCCTTGATATTCGAAGGACCAAGGTGACATTCTCCCCTCGATCTCGATAATTTAGCCTAAATCTTCCATCACAGGTTCTAATCGATTTTCCCTCCTTAGATCTGGGTTTACAACTTTGCATGACAACTAAAACATTTTATTATTGTTTTTATGTCAATTTCCCATTGTTTGACCTAGATCTAGCATTACAACTTAACCCTAATTTTATAATTTCAACTCTGATAAGGGAAGAATTAACCTAATTTAAATTTAGTCATTTAAGAATTGGATCAATCAAGTTTTATTTCCTTCCCTTAATATAAGGTGATCCCATGGAAATTAGTGGCTTTACTCATTAAGGTGGTGAACCCCTAATTTTCTCCACCATACATTTGGTGAACCCATAGCTCATACTTATTTTTTATTTCTTATGTCCATATATGATTTTTATACACTTACTTCAATTTACCTTTTATTCATTACATTTAAATCACGTCAAATTAAAGGTTAAATTGACAAAACCCTAGATATTCTATTAAAATTGAGTTATGGGTTACATAATTTTCAAATTAAATGCATAGATCTAATCTTTATTGCATATCATTTTTAGATTTAGAGTCATATTGTCTTCAAGTTCATAATTCACATTTTTTAATTCATTGGTTAATCAATCATTTTACAAAAAGGTTGTATTGTTTAATCATACGTATAGCTTGCATTATCAAAAAAAAATTGGTTTGAAATCTACACATTCAATATCTCCTTCTTTGTGCATGAGTTTCGTTACCCTTAGTCCTACATCCAATATTATAGTGAAAATAAGTTGTAGAGTCAAGGCTTCCTAAAGTTGAAATACTAAGGATATGGAGCTCAAGTTAAATAGCTTATTCCATGTGAGTGTTGGTACTTCTTCTAATCCAATACATGGCATACCTAATATTGTAAATCCCCATTCACCTCACACTTCTCATGATGAAGATGATGTCTCGCCAACTAGGGTTATTGGTGCTCAATTGGGGAATCTTGACATGGAATTTTATAATCTTAAACAATGGATAGGCTAGCAACACTCGAATAGTGAGGCAATATCCTTGATTGAAGGGTGGAAGGGAATGGTGCATAGTGATAAGTTAAGTGTTGAAGTATTATGTGGCATTATCATATTATTGATACCAATATTATACTTATCAAAAGTTGTGTTGAATCTCTTGGTTACTCTCATCCCACTAGTCAAGTTGAAAATTACATTCCTATGCCTAGAACCTTTCCTAGTGTGCCTACATATACATCTTCTATCATGACTACCTCTATATAAAATGTTGATCCTACATATGTTACTCGTGGGTACAATCCTATTAATGCATACTCTTGCATACCTCCTTCTATGTGTTTTCCATTCGTTTCCCATCATCTCTTATACCAACATATCACAATGTTCCCCTTCCTTATTCTCAACCTCCACCCATCTACAATAACATTACTCCTCCATCAAAATCCGATATCAATAACCTATCTCAAAGTGTTTCATCCTTGCAACAACAATTGGCTTCATTAATCCAATTTAAGTTTAATGTTCTTGCTTATGATGTAGCAATCCCATTATCTGATGAATTTTTTCACGTGGTTGATCCTAAGAATGTGGATATCCCTCAATTAGAGTTATACAATGGAAAAGGTGACCCCTTGACTCATGTGAAAATATTTCAAACCTTGTGTAGTGATTCCTCTCATGATCAAAGACTCATGGCAAAATTAAATACTTGAACCTTTAGAGATAAAGCTTTGCAATGGTATTGTTCTTTGTCTCCCTATTCCATCACATCTTTTTAAAAATTGACTAATGCTTTCATTCAACAATTTCAAAATAACATCGGTCCATAATTACGTTGACTGATTTGATTCATTGTAATCAAGGAGTTAGAGAAAATTAATTGATTTTATTGGTATATATAAATATATGAATTCAAAAATATCTTATCATATGCCTAATCATGATATTTAAATAATTTCATTACTAATTTGTAAATGATATTAGAGATGAGCTTCTATTTTTTAAATTTACCTATTTCATATAATTGTGTGTAGTGATTCATAACTATTAACTTCAAGTGAGACATTTTGAATTATCTTCTTTGATGGCTCCAATTGATAAGAATAAGAGCGCTCAATAATCATTTTCAAAATTCAACAAACACAACAAAGGTTTCATCAAGATAAATGATAACTCTTTTAACATCAACACTCAAGTGGCAACCACAACATCAGGTGTGGCCCCTTTATCCAAATAATTTTAAAAATAATTAACTCATATTTTTGTGTCTTTGATTAGTATAATATAGAGGTTGATTAATATTAATGTGCAACTTTCATCAAGCCTGTAGCCACTTTTTGACCAACTTTGACACTTATATGAATATTTTGAAAAAAACCTTCACTTTCCAACACCTATAACTTTTAAACCGTTAAGAATTTGAAGATGATATAAACTAGTCATTTTTAACATCTTGTTTGTAGATTCTAAATATATTTTTTTCAAATTTGTTTGAATAAAATTTTATTGATTTTTCCATCTCCCTCAAAAAGTAGTTTTTTACAGCAAACAACATTTTTTAAGAGTGATGTGTATCCCGAAACGCATAATTTTTTTTTTATAAATGATAAAAACTTAATTCTTTTGAATTTTGGTTTGTAACATCAATACCCACGGCATGCAGTTTGTTTGATAATGATATGTTGAATATTTTTCATTTTATTAAGTTTTGAAGTTTGACTAATTATAATTTAGATATAGGTGTACGTTTGAACACATAACTTGTTCTATATATATCAAAATTCAATTTTCTTTTTTTTGTTGGAAAGAAAACATCAATACCTAGTGCATAGATATTTTTCAGAATTTTTTTGAATTAGTTTACTATTTTTCCCAATGCATTGAACAAAGAAGTTCATGTTCGGTGAAAAACCTACATTCATAAGAAATAAAATAAAAATATATTAATTGTTATACTATTTGGAAATCTTATAATAAGGACTAAATACTTAAAAAAATAAAATTAAATGAATTAATTTGACCCCCCAAAAGCTAATCTAAAATTGGTTTTTTATCAGCATTTGATAGATGCAAAGGAGACTCCATTGCAAGCATGATTTAGAAGTAGAGAGGTCCTATCCAAGAAATTTTGATCTAAGAGCCTTTGATTTAACTCTCTTCAATTAATTACTTAAAATGGGACCTCTTAAAGCTTAAATATTATATTTTTTTTTTAAAGTATGATTTTAGCAAAAATCAGGACATACCAAAAAGTGGGAATCAGCTTTGTGAGTTCACCCATTATATAAATATATGCATTCAAAAATATCTTATCATGTGCCTAATCATGATATTTAAATAATTTCATTACTAATTTGTAAATGATATTAGAGATGAGCTTCTATTTTTTAAATTTACCTATTTCACATAATTGTGTGTAGTGATTCATAACTATTAACTTCAAGTGAGACATTTTAAATTATCTTCTTTGATGGCTCCAATTGATAAGAATGAGAGCACTCAATAATCATTTCCAAAATTCAACAAACACAACAAAGGTTTCATCAAGATAAATGATAACTCTTTCAACATCAACACTCAAGTGGCAACCACAACATCAAGTGTGGCCCCTTTATCCAAATAATTTTAAAAATAATTAACTCATCTTTCTGTGTCTTTGAATAGTATAATATAGAGGTTGATTAATATTAATGTGTTGCAACTTCCATCAAGCTTGTAGATACCTCTAAACCTCTATCACATTCTTTTGACCATAAAACCTTTTACCAATACCATTGTTGAGATGTTGGCATTTTTTATGATTATGTTGTAATTGTCATTGATGGTCACACACTTGCTATGAGATCACTTTTTGAATCTATGAAATATATTCAACCGGTAATTGTTCCAAACCGGTATCATGTGTTAGTCTTTAGACTCTCGTTGTTTTTCAGAAAGTGTTTACCGATCTCAAGCAATATGAAGACCCCAAGCGGTTCGAGAATCTCAAGCGGCACAAAGGATCAAAGTGGCAGAACACATATTTCCCAGTCTTCATTTTCGACAAACCGGCAACCGGTATTTTGTGTAAACCGGTATTTTGTATGAACTGGTAATACTCTGTGATGAGTTACCAACCGGCATTTTGCGATGAGTTACCATCCACCGATTGTTTTGCGGTGCCGACTGTTGGCATTATGTGAATCGGTATGAGGACATGATAACATTGTATGTTGTCATTGATGTCAATATGCTAAAGAGGAGAGAACCGGTATAACACTGTGAATCGGCATTTGTGCCAAAGTGAAGCGCTGTGTTTGTTTAAGGTGAACCGGCATGTGGTTATGGGAACTGGCACATGGAAGCTTTGCATGACAACCGGTTGGTAGTCTCAACTTCAAGGTTTCCGGTTAAAGTGCCTCAAGCTTGTGTGACTCAATCGGTGACTTTGTGTGATGAGTTAGCATTGTAACAAAGAACAGATCGTGTTGCCATGTCAGCCTTGTGCGCGTGAAGGATCTTGCATGAAGGAGATTGTCCCTATCTACCTTAGGAATGTGCGAAGTCTATAAACGGTGATAACATGTGATGGGTTATCAGCCGCCATGAAATCGGTGGAAAACAAACGATGGAGAATACCTTGAGATTGGTTCAAGACTGTTGCATTTAATGCAATGTGCTCAACGGTCAGGATTGAACTGTTTGAATTTATTAACCTAACAGGTTTAGGGTTTAGGGTTTATGCTACCGACCTATCTGTTTCCTATAAGGTCGATGTTGTGTTTCTTTATGAGGTTGTTGGCAAAAGTTGTGTGTGTGTATCCAAGAGAAGAGATACGTGATTCTTGCCAGACCAGAAGAGAGAAGTGATACCTGTAGAGTGTAAGTGCAGAAGGTGAAGAGGAGCTAAAGCGGATCTACATTACCAGATCATTGTAATACCTGTTGATCTCTAACCACTTCAACAATTGGGAAATCCCTTAACAGGGTAGCTTTAACCGGCTTACTGTAAATCTTTTAACAGGGTGACTCAAAACCATTGAGTTATTGAAATCCTCTAACAAGGTAACCTCTAACAGGGTTTAACCTTTAACTGGGTATTCTAGCCATCCCTTAATCGGGTGATCCCTAACAGGATCGATTCCTAACAGAACCTGTTGTATCAGTCTTTAACCAGACAAGGCTCCTAACAGAGTGGACTTCTAAAGAGTTCAAAAACAACTTGTGGGTATTCATCCCCACCGTGGTTTTTCCCAGTTGGGTTTCCACATGAAAAATATGTGTGTCATGTGTGGTGTTATTCATGTGATGGTTTAAGTGATTTGTGTCTAAAGGTAAATCATGTTGATCTAGCTATTTATATGTATCTTTGATGATAGATTACTTGTTCATGCACTAGGGTGAAATGGAAATGAAGTATTAGATTGTATGAGAAGATAAGTGTCAACGGGTTTATGCTTGTCTCAGTTATTCTGGATTTTGCCAGTTGTACTCTGTTTAAGACCAGTGTTACTATTTGTCTGTCAAAGCACAATGTCTACTGACAAACCGGTTTAAGATTGTGTTTTTTCCTGTACTGATTCACCCCCCCCCCCTCTCGGTACCAGATTGGTACTATCCGTCCATCATTGAGTTATCAATTGGTATCATAGCATCCTCCAGGTCCTCTGTGTTATAAGCTTAACCGCTTGAGGTAAAGATCCCAGTCTAATGATGAAGAGGGAAGGTCCAAAGTTCAATAGAGAAAATTTTAGTATATGGAAAGACAAAATGAAGATATACATCAAAGGAATGGGTGCTCAACATTGGAGTTATGTTGAGAATGTCTATGTTGCTCCTACTGGTACTCTCACCGATGACCAAAAGATAGAGATGCGGGAGAATGGGCAAGTCATGGAAGCCCTAATTAGTAGTTTATCTGACATTGAGTTTATTTATGTCCAAGATAAGGTAAATCCCAAAGAGGTATGGGATACTCTTAAAAATATCTATGGTGGTGATGAGCATGTAAAACAAGCTAAGGAAGAAAGCCTTAGAGGGATGTTTGAAGACATGCGGATGGTTGAAGGTGAGACCATTCAACAGTATGAAATAAGAATCAAAACTATTGTTGGAGATATCAAGAGTGCAGGTGGTAAAATGGAAGATTCCACTATGGTAAGCAAAGTCCTGAGATCCTTATTACCGGTCTATGCAATAAGGGTTGCTGCTATTCAGGAGTTGAGATCAATAGACAAGACTAAGGTATCCCTAGACTCCATCATTGCAAAGTTGACAGCCTATGAGCTAAATAGTTTTGATGGTAGTGTTCAAAAGACTGAATCAGCTTTTAAAGCTTATGTTGTACCATCCAAAAAAGGAAAAGAAGCTAGCACTAGTGGTGAACCAAGATGGAGTAGAGAAATGGATGATGAGGAGATTCTGATGGCATTTGAAGCTCTTCTTGCCAAGAAACTTCCTAAAGGAACCGGCAAATACAGAGGTAAGTTCCCTTTGAAATGCTTTTCTTGTAACCAGATGGGACATATTGATGTAAACTGTCCTAATGGCGATTGTAGACACCTAAAATTGTCATGTCTAATTAAATAAATATCTTTATTTATTTAATTATTTTAACCTAATTCTTCTATTAATTAAATAAATCTTTATTTATTTAATTAATTCATTTATCCTCTTCTAGCCTTATTTCTCATTTAAATAAATACCTTTATTTATTTAAATTATCCTTTTCTTAAATTAAATAAATATCTTATTTATTTAATTGATCCTACTTCTTCTATTAATTAAATAAATCTTTATTTATTTAATTAATTCATTAACCTTTTCTACCCGTGACACATGTCATTCATCTCTTAATTCATACACTACCTACCCTCTCATTATTTATTATTTCCTCTACCTACCAATCTTATCCCTCCATTTCTTATAGTGTCTTCTATATAAGGAGATGCTTCCTTCATTATAAAACCCTCACTATGCATTCAGCCCCGACTACCCTTTTGAACTTTCATATGCGATCCTACTTGCAACCACATTTCCGTTCTTTGTTGAGCTCTTGTGCACACATAAAATCTGAGAGCAAATATATCAAGAAAGATCAATGGAGATAGGAAGAATGGAGATCCAAACACTATTGGACATGTGATGGTATAATCTTTGTGATTTCATTTGATTTGCATTGTCTTAGGTAATCTTCATATGTTATGGTGGATCTTTGTTGTTGTTAGGCTAGGGTTTTGTGGTTGAATTCATTTAGTCTTTCAAACATATGTGCCCCCAGTGAAACATCTATTGTTGAGATATACAATATAAGAGGCTTTCCTGCAATTGGTGGTACTAGAACTGGTGGATTCATCAGGTACTGTTTAATTTGGTAAAAAGATTCTGCACATTTAGTCTCCCATCTGAATGGCACATTTTTATGTAGCAAGTGGTTAAATGGTAGACTTTTATCTGCTAGTTGAGCAATGAATCGCCTGATTGATTGAAGTCATCCTTGGAGAGATCGAAGTTGACTGATATTCCTTGGTGGTGGCATATCCATGATGGCTTGTACCTTTGCTGGATCAACTTCAATACCTTTAGCTGAGATGATGTAACCTAGTAACTTGCCTGATGTAACCCCGAAGACACACTTCTTAGGGTTGAATCGGACCTTGAATTTCTGCAACCGATCAAAGATCTTTGTTAGGATGCCAAGATGTTCAGCTCTGGTGAAAGATTTTGCTAGTAAATCATCCACATAGTCTTCCATAAATGTGTGCATCATATCATGGAAGATTGTTGTCATTGCTCTTTGATAAGTGGCTCCGGCATTCTTTAAGCCAAAAGGCATAACATTCCAACAGTATATTCCCCAAGGACAGGTGAATGTTGTTTTATCTTGATCTTTAGGAGCTATCTTAATTTGGTTATAACCTGAGAAACCATCCATTAGTGAGAGCATTGCATGGCCTGCTGTGAGATCTACAATTATGTCGATACTTGGCAGAGGAAAGTCATCTTTTGGACAAGCTTTGTTAACGTCTCTGAAGTCAGTGCATATTCTGATACTACCATCTGGTTTTGATACTGGAACAATATTGGATATCCACTCTGCATAGTCAATGGGTCGGATGAATCCGACGTCTAATAATTTTTTTAGTTCAATTTTGACCATGAGTGCCACCTGTGGATTCATCTTTCATAGCTTTTGCTTGACTGGCTTAACTCCGGTAGAGATGGACAAGTGATGCATGATTAAGTGTGGATCTACTCCAGGCATATCAGCATATGACCAAGCAAAGTTGATTTGCTATTCTTTAAAGAAGATGATGAATGCCAATCTTTCTTCCTCTGTTAGAGATTCTGCAAGATATATATTTCTGGCTGCTTTTGTAGTACCAATGTTGATTGATTGAGTGGGCTCAATCAATATGGGTGATCGCTCATGAAAGTGCTCAGGAAGAGTGTCAAGTCTCCCATCGTTAGGTGCCTTAAAAAGGTTTTCACCCTCCGATGCGTCCTTTATTTTTACTTTTTTATGATCTAGAGCTGCCATTGACTGGTTTTCAGCATTAGATTCATCATTTGATGCATTTTTGCGACTGAGAGACTTGGCACTCCCTGATTGACAGATATCATTATGTCGTTCACTGGTAGAGCCTGTTTCCGGATTTACGGTACATAGGTAATGGACAATAGATGCATCATCTGGGAAAATAGGTATATCACTTGTTTCAGGTTCGTCCCAGTCGATTAGGTCAGGAAAGACAAGTGGTAAAGAATCATTGGGTGGATCAAGTTCGGCTACCGTAAGTGTTAGGATAGAGTTTTCATCGTGCTGGGTTTTTGGTTTAAAGAAATTTAGGATTGCGCCGAGGTCCTCGATGGTATCATCTTCCACATAGATTTGTTCATAATGTTTCTGTTCACTTTCCGGAGCGTCATAGATATGTTGTGGTCCAAATTCAAGAGGTCTGTCCTCTACGTTATGTTCTTCCTGAGAAAGGGATATAGAATTAGTATCATCCAGGATATCAGTAGTAGCATTGGAGCAGGTACCCCATTCATATTCATTGGAATCTATTTCATAGGCATCATCCCAGATTCTATCTATGCTGTAAACAGGGGTGTTGTACGGTGAAAACAAATCTTTGATGATGGATACTATTTTGATATTTTGTGTTGATTCTGTATCAGATCCATCCTCTACTTGCTAGATTTGTTCATAGACTGTGCTTCTTCGGGGAGTAATAACGGTATTTGAAGATGTCCTGATTTGTTCTTGAGATATTGGTGTTTGAATATGAGCTACTGCTGCAGATAGGGCCCTCTTATGACTTAGAAGTTTTTCCTGATGTAACTTCTGATCTTGACGTTCCCGTGCCTTGCGGATTGTTTCTGCTGATTCAAAAAGTGCTTCCTGCCAGGAGTCTTCTTTGTACTTCTTCTTTTCCTTCCATTGAGGTTTGATAGGTAGGTGAGGCGGCCGCTTTAATAGGAACGTGAGTTTAGAGCCCAATCCTGCTTTGTTTCTGCTAGGTTGTGAAGGAAGATTGATAGGTTCAGTAACTCCCTCTTTGCGTTTGCCAATAGGTCCTTTACCGTCATATCCCATTTGCTTCATGATTAAGTAGCCTTTTCCATACATGTGTGTTGGTAGCACAATGTCCAGAGCAGCTGCTCTATGATTTTCTTCTTCATTTTTGTATAACCAGCTAAGAATATCTTTGTCTTCTGATTCATGTGCTAGAGTACCCAATTGGATGAAAGTACCATCAAATTTAGTGATGGGCTGAGTAGCCAATTGTGTTGATGTAGTAGGCAAACCATGCGATCTAGGTGAGGTGGGCAATTTTGCCAAACATAAAGGTTCCAAAGAGTATTCTCCCATGCCTTGGTCTTTGATTTGCATTTTCTGCTTGAAGTCTCCCCATAAGGAGTTGGATTTTGCTGTATATGGATCTGATGTTGAAGATTGCTGCTTTTCTCTATTATGAGGAACCAAACTGTCCTAGGCTGCCCCCATTGTATTGCAATGTTGAAATGGATTATGATCAGCAGATATGGAGATTTCTTGTCCATCATAAGGAAACTTGACACACTGGTGATATGTAGAAGGGACTGCTTGCATTTCATGTATCCAGGGTCGTCCTAACAAAATATTGTAGGTTACATCGATATCTAAGACTTGACAAATAGTATCCTTTTGTACTGGGCCCACTTGAATAGGTAATATGACTGTGCCTTTAGAGGACCTTTCCTCATCATCATATGCTTTTATGGTAATCTTTTTGCAAGGATCAATAGACTCTTCTGAGAAGCCTAATGCACGGATAAGCTTTAAAGTACAGATATTAAGGCTGGCTCCTCCGTCTATTAGGACTCTCTTGACTCGGTGTTTGCAAACAATGACTTCAATATGGAGTGGGGTATTATGCGGATGACTCAATGAGGTATTGTCGTGCTCTGAGAAGGTGAGGTTGTGAGATCCTGTCATATGGGCGACCATGGCTTGAAATCTGTCTGTATTCAGATTTTGAGGTGCATTTGTTTCCAATAATGTTTGCTCCAATATGTCTTTGTGCTTGGGTGATAGTTTTAATAATTCCAGGATAGATATCTGAGCTGGAGTCTTGCGTAGTTGGTTAACCAAGTCATATTGGATTTTAGGTGTGGTAGTTGTAGGTGCAGTATGTCCCTTTAAGACATATTTCTGAGTGCGGGTTGTTACATTGACAGATTCATGATCACGCTGATCTCGGATGGTGATGACATTTACTTGATGATCTTCAGCTGATATGTGATTGATAGTGTTATCGTAAATGTGATTAATACGAGCTCCGCGTGTATCATTTGAAGTTGATGCTCCATCTTTGTTGTAATTTGGGAGAGGATTTTTGAAGGCTTCGTGATCTTTATTTGTTTTGAGACCATCTACCGTTAAGTCACCTCGATCGATCATGTCTTGGATTATGTGTTTCAATCTCATGCACTCATTTGTTCTATGACCCTTGTTGCGATGGAAATCACAATAGTGTGAATCATTCCACCAAGGTGGTTTGACTGGGGGTTCATAATTGTTGAGTGGTGGTAAAGAAAGAACCTTGTTTGCCAAAAGTTCTCTGAACGCGGATTCTAGTGATTGTCCCAGTGGTGTGAAGATACGCTTTTGGAAATTGTTTGTATTGTTGCGTGGATTGTTGTTAGGTCCTGGATTCATGTTTTTGCCTCGATTATCGTTGGTGTTGTTGGTGTTGATTTGTCCTTGATCAGTGTTTTGCGCATACGTATTAGCACTAGGAGTAGCATTTTTAGCATTTTTCATGGTCTGAGGATTTCCAGATAATGCAAGGACTGGTTGTTTCGATTTAGGATCATGTGGTTCATTGTTGCTTTCATTTTTGTTTCGAGTCCAAAATCTAGATTTGTCAAAGTTGGTGTTGTTTTGGTTATTGTAGTTTGATGAATTTGTTCCTTCCTTGTAGAATTTGAGTGTTCCCTTTTTGACACAAGCTTCCTCTACTTGAATGCCATTTTCAATCAATTTGGCAAAGGATGGTATGCATTGAAGTTTGAGTCTGTAACTCATTTCGCCATTTAAGTTATCAATGAAAATTTCCATTTTCTCCTTTTCAGGAATATCGCGAGGATATCTAGATACCATGCGTCGCCAGCACTGAAGGAACAACATGAATGTTTCATTGTTCTTTTGTTTGGTGTTGCAAACATCTAGCATGGTTATGGCATGTTGGATGTTGTAAGAATAGTGGGTGATGAATTTGTTAACCAATTCGTCAAATGATCTGACAGATGGTGTAATCTTGGATAACCATTCCATTGTTTGTCCTCCCAGGCTTCTTGGGAACAACCTCATTAGATAGGTGTCATCATGAGCAAATTCAAGACTCATGGTGCAAAATTCTCGAACATGATCCCGAGGATCACCTTTCCCATCATATTTATCAAATTTGGGAACGTCTGAGTTTGGAGGAAAAGGTACCATGTTTAAGCTTCTGTCAAATGGATAAGGACAAATTTCGTTTAAAGAGTACCGCACCATTGTCCCTTGTTGCATATCCTGTATTTGCCTTTGTAACATTTGCATTTGTTGGGTAAGAGCAATCAAGGGTGCATTGTCTTGCCGAGGAAAAAGTTCTTGCCTAGTATTGGCTCTCAACTGAAAGGGAGTGGTAAATGGTATATGTTGCTCTGGTGTTTCTAGTTCAGGTATATGCATTTCTGGTATGCGTTGTTATGGAATGTGTTGTTCAAAGTTATGTTGTTCAGGTATGTGAGTTTCTTCTTCTCGGTTTTGTTCTTGAGATGCATATTGCCGGGATTCGGTTTGAAAAAGATTTGGGTCGAAATCTTCCGGAAGTTTAACGCCCTTGCTTGTGAGCATCAACAAATATTTTTCCTTATCATTTTCTATGAGCTTTTCGACAAGTTTTTGGAAGGCGGGATTTACTTGACATTCTCTAAGAAGGGTGTCGGTAATTTCAGGTTCTTCTATGGGTGGAACTTCAAAAGGATTTGATAATCTTCGATTCATACTTGATTCTGCGTGTGCCTCGCTTTGTTTGTCTCGTTGAGAGCGAGTAACAGGCATTTTTAGTAGAAGCTTTCAGTGATGAAAGGAACAAAAGCCTCTTCGATGTGTTGTTCGGACGTTGGTAGTTCTGGTCAAGATGTGTTATATGTGATGCACTCGTCGGGTAAGAATGCGGGATTGATCTTCCCACCTCAGTTTATCTTTTGATTAAAAGCAGACTTTTGACAATATGCTCTTGTTTTCAGGGGTTCTCTATCAAATTCGCTAGATTTGTTTTGGATATAACGTTTGACATGATGAAGAAATACTCGATGAGATTTGAAGAGTTAACGATTGATGTATAAAAACTTGTTTCGCTTGATGAATTTGGAAAAGCTAGGTTGTTGTTTCTTCAACGTGATGTTACGATAGAGGTTCTTTCTTCTCAGAATAAGGGGTTTAGTCATGCATGAGTGATCAATGATTTCCTTTGATTTGTTTGGATTTAGTTGATTCTTGTTTTGAAAATTTTTAAGTTTATTTTATCAGAATGAAGGTTTAGATATCCCTTCACGATAAAGTGTGTCAAATGATATGGATAAGAAGTTTCCCGATTTGGAAACTGGATTTTGACAATTTGAAAATTTTTAGACAAGTGTTTGTGAGATAAAATCTGTAAGATGTTAAAGGATTTGATTGATACTAATGATGAAAATGTTCTGGATTATGATAAGAAAGACGTCCTCTATTGCTCGATTCATTTTCGGATTCTGACAACTTTGTTTGACACAAATTTGACTTGAGAAATAGTTTTAATGATTTGTTTTTGTCACTCTGGTTTGATAAAAGATGTGTTTTGATGAAAAACTGTTTTCAAAATATTTTTGAAATTTTCAAAATTTTCGGTTTTTCAACTCTCTGTTTTTCTACTTTTTCTCACGCGCTAAAGCAGAGGTTTGATGCGCTACCTAATTTTCCTGATGCGCTAAAATGTTTCTCACACGCGCTAGTCTGCCCCCGGTTACGCGCTAAAGTATTGATTCTAGAAAAAAATTTCTGATAGTGGAAAAATGAAAGCGCTAGACTGGGCTTTACACGCGCTGACTGTTTCGGCAAATGTGCTAAATTAGGATTTCCACGCGCTAAGCTGTTTGTTTCACGCGCTAAGACAGGTTGTTTGAAATTTGCTTGTGATGTTTGTTTGGAAAACAACGCGCTACACTATGCCTCCTATGCGCTATCTGTTTTGGTTAATGCGCTAACTTTGGTTACCTACGCGCTAATGTTTTCCTGATACGCGCGAGAATCTGTTTTGCACATGCTAAAGGATTATTCTCTATTTTGCTTTGCAGTTGAAACGCTACTGTTTTTGTTGTACGCGCTATTTTGTGTTTTGGATGCGCTAAAAGATCTGTTACACGCGCTAAGATGTTGCTCTTATGCGCTAAACTGCCCTGATTTTTCCTTTTGGTTGTTTCTGTGAGAATTTTGATTTTTGTTGAGAGAATTTTTAAGTATGATGGATGATTTTCTGAAATACAAAATGCAAGCATGGCACACAAAGTACAATCATTTCACTTAATCTAACATAAAGTGTATGTTCTGTCGAGGATGTGTTCAAATCCCCAATGTTTTAACCGGTTGGATACAAGATAAACACTTCATAAAGACTCTTTATTCAAGGGTCATAAGCAACATCATAGCCCACTGGTCTCGATACTCCGTCAGCTCAAACAGCGTGTCACCCCCTAAAGGGCGCCCATTTTTTTGCCTTTTGCCAGAAAGTAACCCAAAGTGAATCGCTTCACAGTTGAGTAGTTATCTTTGGAGATATATGGTGAGTAATCTTGGGGGCGGATTCTTCCCCACCCTTGCACTATGATATTGCCAATGTTTGGCGACTGACTCGGTTCAAGGTTTCTATTTCTAAGGTTCATAATCAGGCTTCCTGTTCGGCCGTCAGTGATAAATTCCCTCAGGAGGCTTCCCAACCTTTAGAACAAAGGTTTTACGTGTCGTAAAGATACTGGGGGAAGGCTAATCGTTGCGCGTAACCGTTGAAAGGGACTTTCGTCACCCTCCACTTTTGATTATAGTGGGTTGGAACACTTGGCTTCAAAGTCGTTCCCCACTTAGGTCGTTCCCTTCACACCGGCCAAAGAATGGCTTTAAGAGTTTTTCAACCCCTCAGGAAGGCAGGCCTGCTAAAGGATTTAAATGCTTGAAGTACAGAAAGCTTAAGAGTGGTTTGGCTTTTTGGTCACCCAGTTATGGGGAGAGCATATACCTTCCACTTTCGAGACAATGCAATCAAGTTGTTTTTTTTAGCCTTCAAGACAATGATTTGCTAACTTCTATTTGGAGATGTTGCTCCAACAAGCATGATGTTCTTGTTAGCCTTTCATAGCAAAGTGTGTATTTCCAAAACTTTTGTAAAACAAGCCTGGTCAACAAAGTAAATCATGATGTTTGGTCAACAAAATTAAAGTCGATAGGGGAAAACTTTCTCTCTTTGCCTTGCACAAAATGAAGATGAGGTTCTTTTACATTGTTGTTATCCATTTTCACCATAAACATTTTGGCATGCCCTATGGGACATGGATTTTTGTTAGATCTGTGTTTTTTGCAGATTTTTCTAACCCTATATTGTTGTTTTGTAAAACAATTTGGAGAATAACCTTGTGCAGCTAGGGTTTTGGATACAAAATCAAGATCTTGGAGAGATTTCATCATATCTCACAAACGGCTTAGAAATTTTGTACCAAATATTTTTTGCAAGTTGAAGATAGTATCAAGAGCTCTCAAAGGAAAATTCAGATCTATTGGAGCATATTTTAATTTTCTATGATTTTTTTATGAATTTTCATAAAAAATTAATTTTGAGAGAAAATGAGCAAATTTTTTAGATTTTCTTACATTTTTGGAAATCTCTCATAATTATATAGAGGATCTATTCTTTGTGATTTTAATTTTGATGCAAAATATTTCCTTAAAAATTGGATCTTTAAAAATTAGAGTTTTTCCTTATTTTCATCCAATCTCACAAAAGGATTCGAATTTTGGTGTCAAATTTTTTGTGTAGGTTAGGAAAAGTATCAGAAGGATTCAGTAAAAATTTCAGATTTTTTGGATCAAATTTTCATTTTATATGAGTTTTTTATGAGTTTTCATAAAAAATTAATTTTGAGAGAAAATTAGCAAATTTTTTAGATTTTCTTACATTTTTGGAAATCTCTCAGAATTATACACAAGATCTATTTTTTGTGATTTTAAATTTGATGAAAAATCATTCCTCAAAAATCGGATCTTTGAAAATTAGGGTTTTGCATTATTTTACTCATATCTCACAAACTGCTTGGATTTGTTGCAAAAATATTTTTATGCAGGTTTGGAAGACCATCAGGACTCTCCAATAAAAATTTCAGATTTTTTGGATTGATTTTGCATTTTATATGATTTTTTTATGATTTTTCATAAACAATTAATTTTTGGAGCAAATTAGCAAATTTTTTGGATTTTCTTACATTTCTGGAAATCTCTTAAAATTTTACAGGTGGTCATATTGATGTAAACTATCCTAATGGTGACAACAAGGACAAACCAGAAAGGTTTAAGAAATTCAAAGGAGGAAACCAGAGAAACTATTTTGTGGCAATTGATGAAGGTGTCACAGATGAGGAATCAGAGGATGAAGAAAATGAAGATATTGTGTTTGTTGCTATCAAGGAAGATGTGTCAGACAAGAAGGCTCTTGTCTCTCGCTTTGATAATTCCAATGAGTGGATTATTGACAGTGGTTGTTCTCACCATATGACTAGTGACTGGAGCAAGTTTCTATCCTTGGAAGAGTATGATGGTGGTGTGGTTTGCTTTGGTAATGATACACCATGTATGGTCAAAGGCAAAGGGTCCATCTCTCTGAATGGAAAGAGTAGTGCTGACAATGTGTATTGGGTTGATGGTCTCAAACACAACCTTCTGAGTGTTGCCCAGCTGAATGACAGTGGTCTCGCTCTAGAATTCAAGAATGGATTGTGCAGAATCAAAGGAAAGAATGGTGAATTGGTGGCCACCGGCATGCAGACCAAAGGTAACCTATTTCAGCTGAATGCAAATATAAGTACATGTCTTATGGCTAAATTTGATGATAGCTGGATATGGCATAAGAGACTCTGCCATGTAAACTTTGATAATATTGTGAAGGCCAGTAAGATCAAGGCAGTTATAGGGTTGCAGGTGCTGAGCAAACTGGAAAATACCTTGTGTAGAGAGTGTCAATTGGGGAAAATGTCTTCCCCAACCTTTAAAGGTAAACCTTTCACTGCTGACAATTTGCTTGATCTTGTGCATACTGATTTGTGTGGTCCTATGAAAACTAGGAGGGTGCAGGGTGATAGGTACTTCATGATTCTCACTGATGACTACTCAAGAATGATGTGGGTCACATTCTTGGAAGATAAGTCTAAAGCTTTTGTAAAGTTCAAAGCCTTCAGAGCATTAGTGGAGAAGGAAAGCGGTAAAAGGATCAAGTGCCTAAGAACTGATCAACAAGGGGAATTCACTTTCGTTGAATTCAACAAGTATTGTGAAGAACATGGCATCAAGAGGAAACTATCTGCCCCCCAGACTCCATAGCAGAATGGCCTAGTAGAGAGGAATAATTGAATTATAGTTGAAGCAGCTAGAACTATGTTGATTCAAGGAAAGGTAGCTCACACCTTTTGGAGAGAAGCGGTGAGCACTGCAGTCTACACAATGAACCAGATACTCATCAAGAAAGGTAAGGATAAAACTCCTTATGAGTATTGGACTAGTAAGACACCTATGGTTAGCTACTTTAGAGTGTTTGGTAGCAAATGTTACATCAAGAGGAGCGAACACCAAAGAAAATTTGATGTGAAATGTGATGAGGGAATATTCCTAGGGTATTCCACCAAGAGCAAAGCTCTCAAGTGTTTCAATAATAGGACTCAGAGAATTATGGAAAGCATCAATGTAAGAGTTGATGAAACCTCTGAGAAAACTAAGGAAACCGACAGTGAGCAAGCGGTAAATGAACCTATTGTAACCTTCTAGGATTCGGTTGTCAGTCAACCAAGTACCAGTAATAGAGTTCCTACATCGGTAGATGTAGATGTTGATACTGATGGAGATGAGGATGAAGAAGAAAAGCAAGAGGAATCTATCAAGACCATTCCTCAGTATGTAAAGCTGAATCATGATCCTAAGTAGATCATAGGAGATAAGGATGCAGGAATCCTTAAAATAAGAAAGGTCAGAGAAAACTCATGTATGATCTCTGAATTTGAGCCTAAAGTATGTCAAAGAAGTGTTGAAGACTTTTGGCATGGAAGATAGAAAACCAGTTGTACACTGATGGTGACTAGTTGTAAACTATCCAAAGAGGATGACTCAGCATTGGTTGATGAGAAGGAATACCGATCAATGATTGGTAAGTTGCATTATGTAGTGTATAGTAGACCAGATATTGCACATGCAGTTAGCATTACTGCAAGGTTCTAGAAAAACCCAAGAGAATTCCACTTGGTTGCAGTCAAGTGGATTCTTAGGTATCTGAAGGGAACTATTTATTATGGATTGTGGTATCCATATAGCAAGGATTTCAACTTGAAAGTATTCACAGATGCTGATTGGGTAGGTAATGTGGATGACCGAAAGAGCACAATCGGTGGTGCATTCTTTCTCGGTGGTAGACTCGTCTCATGGATGAGTAAGAAGCAGAGTTGTATCTCTCAATCTACAGTGGAAGTAGAGTATGTTGCAGCTTTCATGAATTGCACTCAGACAATTTGGATGAAGCATGTATTAAATGGCTTCAAAGTTCCTATTTTTGAACCGGTAAGTATATTTTGTGACAATACTAGTGCAATTAACATCTCCAAGAATCTGGTTTTACATTCTAGAACCAAGCACTTTGAGCTTAAGTATCATTTCTTGAGGGAAAAGGTTCAGAACAAATAGATCGCACTGGAACATGTTTCCAGTAAGGAGCAGTTAGCAAACATATTCACCAAGCCTCTCCCAAAGGCTATAGTTATGTACTTAAGAGGTGAATTAGGGGTACTGCCCCTTCAGGAAGTAAACTAAAGGCATATGCTCCACATCAGTCAGGTATTGCATAGTCAAAAAAAAAATTGGATTGATGTGTTGAAGGATGCTACTCCTCAGGGGGAGTAGCATAATGGAACAGGGAAGCTTGTGCCTCCACTTTGGCATTGTTGTCAAAGGGGGAGAAGAAGTGAAGCGGAGAAGATATCTGCAAAAATTGGGGGAGAAGATGTGAAGCAGAGAGATATCTTTGTATATTGCCATCAATGTCAAAGGGGGAGATTGTTGGCATTATCTGAACCAGTATGAGGACATGATGACATTGTATGTTGTCATCGATGTCAATATGTTGAAGAGGAGAGAGCAGGTATATGTGAGAACCAGTATAACACTATGAACCGGTATTTGTGCCAAAGTGAAGCATTGTGTTTGTTTAAGGTGAACTGGCATGTGGTTATGGGAACCGGCACATGGAAGCTTTGCATGACTACCAGTTGGTAGTCTCAACTTCAGGGTTTCCGGTTGAAGTGCCTCAAGCCTGTGTGACTCAATCGGTGACTTTGTATAATGAGTTAGCATTGTAACAAAGAACAGATCATGTTTCCATGTCAGCCTTGTGCACGTGAAGGATCTTGCATGAAGGAGATTGTCTCTATCTATCTCGGGAATGTGTGAAGTCTGTAAATGGTGATAACGTGTGATGGGTTATCAGCCGCCATGAAATCGGTGGAAAACGAACGATGGAGAACATCTTGAGATTGGTTCAAGACTGTTGCATTTAATGCAATGTCCTCAATGGTCAAGATTGAACCGTTTGAATTGCTTAACCTAACAGGTTTAAGGTTTAGGGTTTATGCTACCAACCTATCTGTTTCCTATAAGGTTGATGTTGTGTTTCTTTCTGAGGTTGTTGGCAAAAGTTGTATGTGTGTATCCAAGAGAAGAGATACGTGATTCTTGCCAGACCAGAAGAGAGAAGTGATACCTGCAAAGTGTAAGTGTAGAAGGTGAAGAGGAGCTAAAGCGGATTTGCATTGACATTGAGTGACGTTACCAGATCATTGTAATACCTATTGATCTCTAACCACTTCAACAATTGGGAAATCCCTTAACAAGGTAGCTTTAACCGGCTTACTGTAAATCCTTTAACAGGGTGACTCAAAACCATTGAGTTCTTGAAATCCTCTAACAGGGTTTAACCTTTAATCGGGTATTCTAGCCATCCCTTAACCAGGTGATCCCTAACAGGATCGGTTCCTAAGAGAACTTGTTGTATCAGTCTTTAACCGGACAAGGCTCCTAACAGAGCGGACTTCTAAAGAGTTCAAAAACAACTTGTGGGTATTCATCCCCACAGTGGTTTTCCCCAGTTGGGTTTCCACGTGAAAAATTTGTGTGTCATGTGTGGTGTTATTCATGTGATGGTTTAAGTGATTTGTGTCTGAAGGTAAATCATGTTGATCTAGTTGTTTATATGTGTATGCGGGAAAAGTGGGCAAATAAAACTTAAAGCGTGAAAAATACGAGAAATACCAGTCCACACACACACACAGGACTTCTTGATGCAAGCTATGGATTAACGATGTGTTACTCAGCTTCCCAAGGAGGGTCCCATGGTTCTCTATCTCACAATGTCCCTCAAACCAATGTTTTGCTCTCAGATTACTGAGCAAAATGGTTTAGGGATGGCAAATATGAGAACGAGAGAGGTTTTTAACTGATTTTAGTATGAGATGTGTTATAAGCTAGGTATGATGCTAGAAATGCAACAAACTAAATGATAAGATGACAGGGTTAGTATGAATACTATCCTAACATACTATATTTAATCTATGATTGAGCTAAAATGATAAAGAACTTATTCTAATATGCATATTCATGATTAATTCTGATCTAAAGAGAGGCTAAATGATGAGCATAAAATGATATGAAAGCTTGAAACAATTTGAGCATAAGTGTGATGCTTCAAATTTGAAAGATGATGGTTAAGAATGGAGGAATGAGAGCTCTATTTATAGCAAAAATAGGGCAATGGATGGCCAGGATTGAAAGGTTTAATCAAGGGCCAGGTTTGAAAGTTGGGGATCCATGTGCACAATTTGTACCAATGAAATGGTGACAAGTGTCAACATAGGATTGGGTTGAGAAAAGAGGTTGGAGGCATTAAAGGCCTGAGAAGACCTCATGGTTATCTAAAGGCTAAGGGTCAAGTCTAAGTTAGGATTACCCACTAGATTAAGAGTTAATCCAAGGATAAACCTTTGTGTAAATGATTAAGAGATAATCCTGGTCAATGCATTAATGGCCTGATGAGACCCTTGGGTTGGGTAGAGGTTGAGTCAAAACAAATGTTTTAACCATGTGGGAGGGTTTGAAATAACCATTAATGGTTATTGGAGACTTTGGGGATTAAGTGGTTGAAGGTTGGAAGCCTTCAATGGTTTTCAAAGACTTTAAGGGTTTTAGTGGTTGAAGGTTGAAAACCTTCAATGGTTATCCAAGACTTTGGGTCATTTGAGAAGTGACCTCCCTTTGCTTAGGGATGTGACAAAGTTTAGAGGAGGGTTAGGTTAATTAGAATCGATTAGAAGATTCTAGAAGGGATTAGGAAGGGGTTTGGGATTTTGCAAGTGGATGGGGAGATAATAGGATTTAATTGAATTAAATGATTTTCATTCAATTTGGTTACAATTTTGGAGGAATTAAATAAATTAGATTTATTCAATTTGGGATAACTTATTTAATTAAATTTGAATTTAATTAAAAGTGGATAGGGGGATTTAATTGAATAAAATGATTTATTCATTAAATGGGTATAGTGAATTTTATTTAAATAAATTGAGTAATTTATTTAATAAAATAGAGGAATGTGGATAATTTAATTAAATTGGATTTAATCAAATAGAGAAATGAACATAAAATATTCATTTAGGAATATGGTCATTTTTATACGTCTACAATATGTATCTTTGATGATAGATTACTTGTTCATGCACTAGGGTGAAATGGAAATGAAGTATTAGATTGTATGAGAAGATAAGTGTCAACCAGTTTATGCTTGTCTCAGTTATTCTGGATTTTGTCGGTTGTACTCTGTTTAAGACCGGTGTTACTGTTTGTCTGTCAAAGCACAGTGTTTGCTGACAAACCGGTTTAAGATTGTGTTTTTTCCTGTATTGATTCACCCCCCCTCTCAGTACCAGTTTGGTACTATTTGTTCATCATTTAGTTATCACCGACACTCTGGCGGTGTTTTTTGTGTCGTGTTACCAAATATGTCTAGATACACTGAACCTAGAAAATTGTATTGTAAACTTATTGGACCGACATGAAATCAAATTCCTTTATAAGGACATCATGTCTAGGTTTTTAGAAGAAAGTAAGGGGTTTTTGAAAGTGGTTGATGATTTTTTGTAAGTGTGATTAGAGAAGAGAAGTTTAGGTCTGTGAGAGAAGGCAGAGTGTGAATGTGTTGAAGACTAAAGTAATGTTGGAATGCATTAAGAACGAGCTGTCAAGGATCTAACTAAGCAATCTATGCAATTTGCTAGATCACTCACTTATTGATTACTCACATCTTTGACAAGTTAGAAACCCTTAACCGGGTAGGCCCAGAAAAGCCTTTGTAAATACTCTAACAAGGTGGTTCACAACTGTGGATCTAAAATCCTCTAGAAAGGTAGTCTTTAATCAGACTTATCTCCTAACAGAGATCGAGATTCCTAACAGGATCTATTCTGGTAAAGAACATTGTATGACCTTAACCGGTCTGGTTTCTATTATGCAGATAGTTACTTGTGAGTTTCATCTCACCATGGTTTTTTCCCATTTGGGTTTCCACGTCAAATATCTTGTGTTATGGTGTTACTGCTCTTGTGGGTGAATGTCTTATTTTCTATTTGGTTTGCATGTGTGTCAACCGGTTTGTTTGTTAAACTGCTTTACCAGTTTACTGCTAGATTATTAAAGTGTTTAAGTTTAGTATTTTCTGTATACTAATTCACCCCCCCCTCTTAGTATTCATCAATTGGTATCAGAGCCAACCTTTCTATAAGTCTAACCACTTGGAAAGAGATATGGTGGAATACACTATGAGGGAACTTACTCATCAGCTCGCTCAGTCTGAGCAAGCCTATGATGAACTTATGGTCAAATATAAGGCCTCTCAGGCAAAAAGAAGAGAGCATGCTAAAAAACTGATGGAGCTATCTGAAAATAGTTTTTCTGATGAAGCGGACATGGAAGCCCTAATTCAAGAAGTAGAAAAGTGAAATGAATCTAATTCCAATCTGAGAAAAGAGTTGGAAGGACTGACTATTCGAATGTGCCAAGAGCTTGAGAACCGGAGGAAAGCTGAAGATCTTGTAAAAGACAAAGATCGTGAAATCTCCCAGCTGAAGCAAGAGATCAGTGCACTTACCGCTCACCTTCATGAAAGCAAAATGGAAAAAGAAGAAGTACAAGGTGAACTAAGCATGGCTACTTCTGAGAATGCAACCTTGAAGGAATCCAATGCTGCTATTTCCAAAGAACTCACTGAGTCAAAGGAAATACTTGCCAAATTCAATAAGAGCATTGTCAAGCTAGAGCAGAAGCTTGAATCAGCTAAACTGGTAAAGAATACCAATGGACTTGGTTTCTCTGATTATGAGAAAGGTGAGACCTCTGGAACAAAAGATGGAGCATCAAAGAAACAACTGGCATCAAAGGATAAAGGTAAGAAAAAGTTCAAACCTATTTGCTTTAATTGTCTCAAAGAAGGACACACTGCCAATGTCTGTAGAAGTAAGGCTTCCAATATTTTTCCTTATTTTCTAAATGATAAGACTAGATCCAATAGATTCAATGGTAATTGTTATGCATGCAACAAGTTTGGGCATAGAGCATTTGAATGCAGGTCTATCATGCATAATATCAAAAGGTATCCTCAAAGGAATCAAGGAGTTTTTCCTGAACCCTCTGGGAACCGGAACCCAAACCGGTTTAATACCTATAGTCATCAATCAGGTAGCGGTGGCTATCAAGCGGCAACCGGATGGAGAGAAATCTGTGTGATTTTTCATGGTCATGGTCACACTACTGCAACATGCAGAAGGAAGAATGGAAACATGAATAATGGACCTTGGAGAGCACCTGGAATGGTTTGCTATCACTGCAACAAACCGGGTCATACAACAACATTCTGCAGAGCAAGAAAGAGTATATCCGTTGATATACCAGTCACTTCGGAAGGAAAAATTCATGTTGAAATTGTTCAAACAGATATGAAGAAAACTTGGAAGAAGAAGCCAGAAGAAGTGATTCAAGTAGAACCGGTTTCTGCACCCGGTGTGGAAGTCACGGAATCGGCAAACTAAGCATCAGAAAAGCTTAGGGGGAGCAAACGGTGAAATATCTCGAACCCCCGGTTGACACCGGTAAAGACCTCAACCGGTATGAGATACCTATTAGATTGGTAGAAGACCAAAAATGGTATAAGGCAAAATTAGGGTTTACGCCCTAATAGTGGAGCATTTATTATGGTAGGTGGAGAATCTGTTTAAAAGGAATTTTCAAATCATTTCTCACAATAATTTTCTCAAGCAAAGAAGTTTTCAAGTGTAGAGTGAAGAAAAGTGAGTTACATTGAGATTCAAGGAATTTATCAAAAACCTGAAGAAGAATCTGAAGCTAACATCTGTTGAAGGAGTGTAGAACGCAAAGCAGTATTTCAGTAACCAAAGGAGTGTGAAGCAAAGTTCAAATTGCGAAGCCCTAAATTTTGATCTATGAAGGTATTTTTCAAAATTCTCTATTTATCATGGCTTCCGCATCACATGCTAGATCTACTACACCCGTTGATTTTATGGACTTAATTCAACGGAAGTCAAAATACAATGCCTTGTCTCAAATACCCGCTGGTGTTATAGTAGAAGAAGGAATTTCTGATTACATAGACTATAAAATCGAAGACCTAGGGTCTCTTGTGATCCACTCCCAATTAAGTTTGTTCTGCGGGAAGGATAAGAAGATTAAACCAGAATTCAGCATTCTAGAAAAGAAGAAACTTCACAACGCGGTCTATTTTCTTGAAGAATTTTCAGATGATCACATTCACATTATTCTAAGCAGGGTACACGGTGATAAGATGTACTTAGAATGGACGCATGATATCACACCTGAAGTGATTCATGTCGTCACCGATTTCTGCAATGTCAGTGAAGTGCCAACCCTAAGGAAGGTCAGCAAGACTGAAATGTCCAAGATCACCGGTTCAGTGAGAGACTCATGTGGAATGACTGTCAACTCAATCAAGGATGATCTAGTCAAGTATTCCTGCATGGTGATAGGCTACCGAGCATTCTCGGCTACCAGAATCAACTTTGTCTTTGTTGTAGCGATTAATGCCGCCTATAGGATGATAAAGGAAGATGCATCGTTTGATCTGTGCACCGGTATGCAAAGTTAACTCCTGTTGAACCTCAAGTCAATCAAATAGGACAATGCCCCTAAAATTTAAGTTTGGACAAATATTGGTTGGGTTGTTCTTCTACTTTCAAGGCTACTTTCCAGGAGTAGGTGATATTCAGTGGTCTGCTGACCAACCGGTGACAAAGCAAATCAAGGAAAGCCTACAAGCGGTTGGAACCGGCTATCTGGAAGTGCCAAACAAATACTTTGATGAGTTCAGATGCAAGATGAGGCAAAGGATAAGAATATCTGGTGATATAGTCAACAAGTATGAGGAAGACATCTACTTCACCATCAAAGTTGATGAGTGCATAATGGAGGCGGTTGAGCCTAGACAGGAAGAAGTGGAACCAATGGGATATGAGGTAATGAATGACATGTTAGATGGGTATGCTTCTACCCTAATCGCCTCGCCCCTTGATCCAAAGGCAAAGAGAACTGGCACCTGTCTAGAAAGGGTTACACTGGTTCAAGAACCCTCAACGAAAAAGGGAAAGGCAGTGCCTTCAGCATCGACACTGTTACTCCAGCAAGTCCCAAAGTGACCAAGCAGTCACCAGTAAAGAAGAAACTGAAAGCGGCACCCGCCAAAGTCTTTGAGAGGAAGAGGAAGACAAAAAGAAATACACCAGACTCAGAGGACACTGTCTCTGAAGAACTGCCTAAGAAGACTAGGCAAGCGAGGAAAAAGACAAAGAGTGAACCGGTATCATCTGCACTGGTAAATATTGATATTTCCTCTTACAAACCTTTGACACATTGTCAACGAACAATTAAGAATATTAGAAGAAAAGTACTTGGTGATTTAAAAGAGTGCTTTGATGATTTTAATGATGATGAAAAGAAAGAAGTTGAGCACGAAGTTATCAATTATTTATGCATTAATGATCGGTGGCCATCATAAATTAAATCTGAGGCACTTGATTCTTTGTAGAATTCTTTAGACAATAAGTGGCACATTTCCATGGAGAAAGAACAAGAAATAAGAGAGGAAGTATTTGCACAATACTTTCCTGATGTACCTAAAATAGAACTGTATGAAGTGGTGGAGAAATATAAGGGCCTCTTCTTCATGAGAAGAAGAAGAAGACTTCTGTTATTGGAAGGAAAAGTTCTGGAAGTGGTCAAAGATACCCACTCCCTTGCTCAATCAACTTTAAGACTGCATGAAGTGGCTGAAGCCACCAGGAAAGCTAAGCAAGAACCAGAAATCACTCAACCGAATGAAGTATACAATAGTGAAGGAGAACCAGTCACCACTCAAATGGAACCAATTGATGTTGATGCCTTAAACGGTGACAATGTTACTTTGGATGCACCAATAGAAATAGAAGGTCAGGAGAAACAGGAAGAAGACAAGAGAAAGCAAGCAAAAGAAGAAAGGAAGAAATAGGAGACTGAGAAGACAAAACAGCAGAATAGGAAAAGGAGCAAGAGGAAGATAAGAAAAAGAAAGAAGATGAGAAGAAAAAGAAAGAGGAAGAAAAGAAAGAGGAAGAGAAGAAAGAAGAAGAGAAGAAAAAGAAAGAGGAACAAAATAAAGAGGAAGAGAAGAAAATGAAAGAGGAAGAAAAGAGAAAAGAAGAGGAAAATAAGAAACAGGAAGATGCGAAGAAGAAGAAGAAGGAAGCAGAAAAGGAAGAGGAGAAGAGAAAGGAAGAGGAGAAGAGAAAGGAAGCAGAGAAGAAAAAGGAAGAGGAGAAAAAGAAGGAGGAAGAGGAGAAGAAGAAGAAGAAGGATGAAGATGAGGAGAAACGGAAAGAAGAGGAGAAAATGAAGGCAGAAGAAGACAAGAAAAAAGAAGTGGCATAGAGCACTCAGATGGAGACTCCAAAGGAAACCAGTAGCCAAGCCAAACTGGCTGACATTACCAGTCCTACTGACCTCTAGTCTGCAAATGAATCAGAGCTATTGCAAAGCATTAAGCTTGCTCAAAAGAGATTGGATGCTCTAAGGAGGAAAAAGAAGGAAGATGTTATCCAAACTGCAGTGGAAATACTTACCAATTTGATACTTGGTACAAACCTCCCCAGTACCGATTCCTCACTTGCCTATTTAAAACTTCTATGTACAGTTGTGGATGACCAGGTCCAAAGCCTGGAAGAAGTTGCAGAATCAAATGCCAAAAAGGAGCATGAAAAGGCTCTAAACATTACCTTGGTGAAGAAGTTGAATGAGCTTTGGTCAGAACTTCGGAAGACACAAAAGAACATCTGAGATGCATTGGATGAGGGCAATCTACTACTCAGCAAGATATGTCAACCTCATCTATTTTGTGATGATGTGCTCACTCTGAAGGTCAAACTGCAATCTGATATGCAGTCATTTATTAGCACCTTCAAGATGCCATATGATTGCTTTTCCACATATGGTCAAACTATTCACCGGCTTCAAATCCAACCTGCAAGAATAGAGGCAGAGATATGTAACCGGACATGTAATTTGTAGGAACTTCAATTGATCCTACTGCCACGACTGCAAATTCTCTAGAAATGCTATCTAAATCTTGATGCCCTAACGGTCACTCAAGAGATGAGCATGATAGATGCCATGGAAGAACAGGTCTCCCAGATGCAGACAGAGAAAGAGGTGGCTACCTCCCTACTTGAGTCATGGTCCTTATCCATGAAGCAATTTTTGCAGGACTTTAAATCAATTTTTGACAAGTTTTACTCTTTACTGTCATAAACACTTATTATTTAATACTAATGAAATAGGGGTTAGTCTGCAATGTTTTTGTCATTGTTGGCAAAGGGGGAGAAGTATATAAATTTTGATGTTTTGTTGTATACTTTCATGTTTATCTCTGATAAAGAGTAGTATACATTGTATTTTTTGCAAAAGGGATAGTGTATATGCTTAGGGGGAGTAATTTTGTTTATGGCATGATTTTGTAAAGCACTTAGATGTCAAAATTTTCCTAAGTGTTGCCATCAATGCCAAAGGAGGAGATTGTTGGCATTTTTGATGATTATGTTGTAATTGTCATTGATGGTCACACACTTGCTATGAGGTCACTTTTTGAATGTATGAATTATATTCAGCTGGTAATTATTCCAAACCGACGTCATGTGTTAGTCTTTAGACTCTCGGTGTTTTGTAGAAAGTGTTTACCGATCTCAAGTGGTATGAAGACCCCAAGCAGTTCGAGAATCTCAAGTGGCACAAAGGATCAAAGCGGCAGAACACATATTTCCCATTCTTCATTTTCGACAAACCGGCAACTGGTATTTTGCGTAAACCGGTATTTTGTATGAACCGGTAATACTCTGTGATAAGTTACCAACCGACATTTTGCGATGAGTTATCATCCACCGATTGTTTTGCAGTGTCGACACTCTGGCGGTGCTTTTTGTGTCTTGTTACCAAATATGTCTAGATGCATTGAACCTAGAAAATTGTATTGTAAACTTATTGGAACGACATGAAATCAGATTCCTTTATAAGGACATCATGTCTAGGGTTTTAGAAGAAAGTAAGGGGTTTTTGAAAGTGGTTGATGAGTTTTTGTAAGTGTGATTAGAGAAGAGAAGTTTAGGTCTGTGAGAGAAGGCAGAGTGTGATTGTGTTGAAGATTGAAGTAATGCTGGAATGCATTAAGAACAAGCTATCAAGGATCTAACTAAGCAATCTGTGCAATTTGCTAGAGCACTCACTTGTTGATTACTCACATCTTTGACAAGTTAGAAACCCTTAACCAGGTAGGCCCAGAAAAGCCTTTGTAAATCCTCTAACAAGGTGGTTCACAACTGTGGATCTAAAATCCTCTAGCAAGGTAGTCTTTAATCAGACTTATCTCCTAATAGAGATTGAGATTCCTAATAGGATATGTTCTGGTAAAGAACATTGTATGACCTTAACCGGTCTGGTTTCTATTCTACGGATAGTTACTTGTGAGTTTCATCTCACCATGGTTTTTTCCCATTTGGGTTTCCACATCAAATATCTTGTGTTATGGTGTTACTGCTCCTATGGGTGAATGCCTTATTTGCTATTTGGTTTGCATGTGTGTCAACCGGTTTGTTTGTTAAACTGCTTTACCGGTTTACTGCTAGACTATTAAAGTGTTTAAGTTCAATATTTTTCTATATACTAATTCACCCCCCCCCCCTCTTAGTATTCATCATGAGAAAGCTATGATATTTAGAAGTTTTATAAGTTGAGGTATAAGATTCAAGACCTTATTAATATTCACCAATCCTTTGCCTTCCCAGTCTACCAATGTCATTGAGTCCAATTCACTTGCATTCTTTTCCGATGACTTAGGTGTGGATTCCAATGATATTATGAACCTTATTGAAAAACCTAATCCTAAAACTGAATCATACATCACATTTGATCCTAGTGATACTATTATTACACCTAATAGACCATAATACATTACCATGAAGATTAAAGACATACTCTCATGAAGGGTGCTTATTGATCTAATATGTATGGTGAATGTTATTACTAAAGAACTGATTTTGTCTCAATAAATGCATCAAGTTACATATGATAAATCTTATGTTATGATCAAGGTGTATGATGGTTTCTCGAGCTCTACTATTAGTTCTATTACTCTTCCTATTGAGGTTGGTACTAAGTGCTTAGATGTTACACTTTCCATTATTCCTACATTGGATCAAGTTTTTATGAAGTTGGGACATCCTTGGCTCTCTTCGATTAAATTTATCCCTTGTACAATCCATAATTGTTTCAAATTCCCTCATAATGGGACTATTATCATGATTAATCATAGCCTATACCAACCCACAATGAAGCGTGAAAATTTCAACCTTGATTACTTTTTGCCTAAACAACCTAAACCTTTAAAGGCTTAAGATGATATTCTTTTACTATCTTATCAAAAATAGAAAACTACCATGATAATGGCCTTAAGTAAACCTAGAGACCCTTCACCCATGGATATTCCTCCTCATCTACTCGGTCTTCTTCCTACACTTTTTATTCCTCCTATATATGTTATGTGTTAATCCTATGACATGATCTGGTTGGGGGTGAATTGGTATTAATACCAATTGAAACTTTAAACCCAAAATTTAAACTTATATCAGATTTGAAAATATTTATCAGAATATCTCAACTTCTTTTATCAGATCTAACAACCTCTTTATCAGATTTGCTAACACATTAATCAGATCATTTACCACATCTATCAATTTTTTCACCACTTCAGTAATCATATAGATTTGATCAATTACCAACTCATTATCCTCATCTATCATATCAAACACTTTCTCTATCAACACTTACCAGTACCGGTAACCTTTGATAAACCTTTGGTTAAGGGATTTAACCTGCTGCAACTGTTAGGGAAAAATAGTGAATAAGTGATATGTTACTTGCACTCATCTACTTGCTTAATCAGATCCAGTTATGCTCAACACTTTGCAACTCTTAGGTAGATCTCACACTTCACTTGGATGGCTCAATACATTCTCTTAAGACCACTGACACAATAAAAATCAATTGTGCCATCCTAAATAGCCATCTCAACTAGGTCGGCCACTAAACCCTAATTATATCATGAATTTACAATACAAATCATAAGAGATCATCTCAAATCAATATACAGATCATTACATCAAATTACAATGCAATATCAACATTTGGTTGATCGTAACCGATCATGAAAATCTGATTTGTACCAAAGTCAAAGCCTCAAAACATTCTACTAAGAGTTTTGCTAATTCCCAAGAAATTCTTCCTTGAATCGTGCCAAAATAGCAATCAAATCATTCACACAGGTTGTGGTGTGTTACCACCTTCGTGTAGACTTGTCGTCGATCACCACCATAATAGAAATTATTACCAGTTTAATGATTTCTTCACCGGTCTTAAACCCTACTAAAACCTTTTCGGTAATCATCACAAGTTTTGGTTCTAGTCAAATACATCTTTCCATGATACAAGTTCACATTCCAAACCGTAAATCACCAATCATCACCGACCGTCAAATTCAATCAAAACATCTATGCTTTACTAGTTAAAGTCATATTTCACAGACTTTAGTTCTCTGTCGGTAAACCCTATCTTCCGGTAAACCAAATCACTTAGATGACAAAACAAAACATCAGGAACATCAGTAATCATCATTTGATATCAGTTGTCATCAATGACAACACAAATAACTGATCAATTCATCTAATCACAAAATATCAATCTCTTCATCACAAATAGACTTCTATCCTTTACTGGTGCAGTCATCCATCTTCAACTGCATCACCTCATCTATATCAATTATGCCAAATTCCAACATTCTCACCCTTTGGCATTGATGGAAACATCAATTAGATATACAATTAGAGTAACATCATCATTTGCAACTTGCTTGCCAATCTCACATCATCTGTTGGTTCTCCTTCTTTTGTCTTCACCTCCTTAACCAATGCTTCTCTCAATCTGATCTTCTAATCTTCAACTTCTCTCATATCTTTTATTTTCCCATATTAGATTTCTTTAATTCTCCCCCTTTGACAACAATTCCAAAGGTATAAATGCATCACTTGTCTTCAATTTTGTTGCTGCCTCTTCCATCATCTTTGCTAATCAAATCAGAAAATTATATCAAAGCATTAAATCAGAACTTTACATCAGACTTGCCCCCCCAAAGGAGTAGCCTGCACCTTCATCAATCCTTAGTGAAAGATGAAAATGAAATCCACCGGATTGATGCATCTCCATCAATCTAGTTCTTCCGGTGTAGGGGTCTAAACCCTAGTTTACCTCTAAGAAACTCAAAGGTAGCCTTCGGTAAGGGCTTAGTAAAGACATCAGCTAACTGATCTTTACTCTTCACATATTCCATCTTCACTTGTTTCTCTTGAACTCTTTCCCTTAGGATATGATAATTCAATTCAATGTGCCTGGTTCTTCAAGATTCTTAGAAATATTTATTGTACTTGTATTATCACAATAGATAGTCACCGGTTCAGACATATCTATCTTGAATCCTTCTAGCACATGTCTCATCCATATTGCCTGTGTGCAATTCATGGATGTAGCTACATACTCTACTTTAGCTATAGATTGAGAAACACAAGTTTGTTTCTTGCTCATCCATGCCAATAATCTTCCACCAAGTAGAAAAGATCCACCGATTGTGCTTTTCCGATCATCCACATTACCTTCCCAATCAGCATTAGTAAAGACATCCAAAGTAAAATCTCCTTTATACGGATACCATAAACCATATTCTATTGTGCCTTTGATATACTGAAAAATTCTCTTCACAGCCACCATGTGACTCTCCTTAGGCTCTTTTTTAAATCTAGCCACTAATCCAGCTGCATGAGCAATGTTTGGTCTGTTGTGAACAGCATAGTGTAGCTTTTCAATCATAGATTTATACTCTTTTTCACTAACAGCAGGGTAATCATCTTGCTTTGATAACTTTCAACCTCTCACCATCGGTGTTCCTACCAGTTTGCAGTCTTCCATACCAAAAGTCCTCAACACCTCTTTGATATACTTGGTCTGACAAATAAAAATGCCACCATCTAGTTATTGGACCTGTAAGCCAATAAAGAACTTTATTTCACCGATTAGAGACATTTCAAATTCCTTTTTCATTATATCAGAAAAATCCATACACATATCATCATTTCCACCAAAAATTATGTCATCTACAAACACTTTTGCTATCAACATCTTGTCTCCATCAGTCTTCAAATAAATGTTGTTGTCCTCACTGGTACGTTGGAATCCAATTTTGATCAAATGTGTATGTAATCTCTCATACCATGCTCTTGGTGCCTGCTTTAGACCATATAGTGCTTTGTGCAATTTACACACCATGTCCTTATCAGTAGTCAAGGAAAATCCATCTGGTTGTTTAATGTACACTTCTTCTAGAATCCCATTCAGAAAGGTTGATTTGACATCCATTTGATAGACTTTGAATCCCTTATATGCAGCAAATGCTAGCAGCATCTGTACTCCTAATAAAGCAATAGGTGCAAATGTTTCACCATAATCCTCACCTTCTTCTTGAGCATAACCTTTGCATACTAACCTCACCTTGTTTCTTACAAATTTTCCTTCATCTAATTTATTCCTAAAGACCCATTTTGTTCCAATTACATTCTTATCCTCTAGTCTAGGAATAAGTGACCATGTATGATTTTTCTCAATTTGATCTAATTCTTCATTCATTGCATTCACCCAGTCATCATCCTTAAGTGCTTCCTTAACTGTCTTGGGTTCTATTGTAGATATCAAACATGAGTTCTCTTGGATCTTTCTCCTAGTTTGCACACTTGCATTCTTATCACCAATTATCTACTCTTGTGAATGGTTCAGTCTAACATATCTAGGTATTGCCTATGTCGGTTCTGCATCCTCTACATCAGGTTCTTCATTTTCTTCTTCACTATCATTGCTTACCTGTTGAGCATCTAATTCTGCATTTGTCAGTTCTTCATTATTCTTTGTCTCTAGTTCAATGATCACAAGTTTTTCTTCATTATCATCCTTTTCAGGTTCTGATCTCCTTGTACCTTCAGACTTGTCAGATAGATCATCAACTTTTACATTAGGACTTTCAAAAAATTTCTTAGTTCTCTTATTGTAACATTTATATGCTTTACTCTTAGAAGAGTAACCAAGAAAAATTCCTTCATCTGATTTTGCATCAAATTTCTCAATGTAGTTATCTCTCTTAATAAAACATTGACTTCCAAAAAATTTAAAATAACTTACAGAAGGTGTTTTTCCATACCATAGCTCATAGGGTGTCTTATTGTTACCTCTCTTTACTAGTACCCCATTTAAAGTGTATACAGTAGTACTGATCGCTTCTCTCCAAAACATTTTGGATTAAATCACCCTGTAATAACATGGTTCTTGCAGCTTCAAATATTGTTCTATTCATCCTTTCTGCTATGTCATTTTGTTGTGGTGTCCTCGGAGTAGACATTTGTCTCTTGATACCCTGTTCTCATAATACTTAACAGATTCATCATATGTGAATTCACTGCCTCAGTCTGATCTTAAACACTTCAAGTTTTTACCGGTTCCATTCTCAACCAGAGCTTTAAATGATTTAAATCTACTAAATTCTTCTGATTTCTTCTTCAAAAATGTCACCCACATCATTTTATAATAGTCATCAGTGAAAATCATGAAATACCTATCACCGTAATAACTCTTTGTTCTCATGGGGCCACAAAGATCAGTATGTACCAAATATAAAATATTCTCAGAAGTACAATTAGTGTTTTTGAAAGCAATAGAGGACATCTTACCGATTTGACAATCTTTGCATATCACACTATCTGATTTGACAATTTGGGGTAATCCTCTTACAACACTTGAATTTCTTATCTTAACCAAACTATCAAAATTAACATGACAACATATTTTATTCCATAACCAACTGTCTTCCATTCTTGCAACTAGACAATTATTAATATTACTATTCAAATGGAATAAGTTACCTCTAGTTGGCTTCCCGATAGCAATCAGTTCACCATTACCTCCAAGAATTCTACAGACTCCACTTTTAAACTCAATGAAATAACCTTTATCATTGAGCTTACCAACACTTAAAAGATTATGCTTTAGACCATCAACCCAAAACACATCATCAACATTACTCTTCCCATTTAGATAAATTGAACCTTTACCTTTTACCATGCAAGGAGAGTTATTTCCAAATCTAACAACACCTCCATCAAATTCATTAAGGGTTATGAACTTACTTTTGTCTCTGGTCATGTGGTGTGAGAAACCATTGTCTATAATCCATTCATCACTACTCTCCATATGAGATACCAGTGCCTTTTCATCTATGAGTTCCTCCTTCACGGCTACAAAAACAATTTCCTCATTGTCATCTTCATCTTCAGACTCTTCATCGGTCACACCTTCATCTACTAAAACATAACAATGGTTGTTGACATTTCCTTTTAATCTTCTAAACTTCTCTTTCTTTTCAATGTTAGGGCAGTTAGCAGCAATATGACCAATTTTACTACAAGAGAAACACTTCAAAGGTAGCTTTCCTTTATACTTACTAGTGCCTCTTGGAAATCTTTTTGCTAATAGTGCCTCAAGTTCCATCACTTAATATTCATTGTCTTCATTTCCCCGGTTACTTCCATGACTTGTCCTACACTCATGATTTTGACATATATCTTTTCCTTTTCTAGAAGATGAACCGATAACAAAAGCTTTAAAGATAGATTCAGTAGATTTTGTCACACTATTGTCAAAACTATTTAACTCAAAAGTTGTAAGCTTACCAATCAATGAATCAGCAGTTACCTTATCCTTTGAAATATATCTAAGTTATTGGATTGCAAATAACCTTATAGCATACTGAGGTTGAAGAGTTCTAATAATTTTACTTACTATTGCATCATCTTCCATTTTACCTCCAGCACTCTTTATGCCTCCAACAACTTCTTTGATTCTCTGACCATACTGTGCAATATTTTCTCCTTCAAACATTCTCATGTCATCAAACTTTCCTCTCAAGCTTTCCTCTTTGGCTCTTTGAACATTCTCATCTCCTCCATAGATTGTATCTAAATTTTTCCAAACCTCACCTATAGTTTCCAATCCTTGAACATCAATATATTTTGAATCAAATAAAGTACTTACAATAGCTTCTAGGGCTTGCATGTTATCTTGTTTCTCTCTCAGTTCATCTGGTGTCAAGGGAGAAGTAGTGGGAGCAACATATGTTGTTTCAACTTGCTTCCAATATTGTGCACCAAGACCTTTGATGTAGATCTTCATTCTGTCTTTCCAGATCTTGTAGTTATCCTTGTTGAACTTAGGATCCTCTTTCTTCATCATCTTGACTTCCTTATAATCTTTCCCTCAAGTGGTTAGGCTTTCTACACATAAAGGACCAAGGCTCTAATACCAATTGTTAATCCTATGAGGATCCGGTTAATACTGAGAGTGGGGTGAATCACCATTAATATCAATTGAAAAATTAAACCCAAAATCAAACTTATATCAAATCTGAAAATATTTATCATAATATCTCAACTTCTTTTATCAGATATAACAACCTCTTTATCAGATTTGCTAACACATTAATCAGATCATTTACCACATCTATCAATTCTTTCACCACTTCAGCAATCATATAGATTTGATCAATTACCAACTCATTATCCTCATCTATCATATCAAACACTTTCTCTATCAACACTTATTAGTACCAGTGACCTTTGATAAACCTCTGGTTAGGGAATTTAACCTACTGCAACTGTTAGGGAACAACAGTGAATAAGTGATTTGTTACTTGCACTCCTCTGCTTTCTAAATCAGATCTAGTTATGCTCAACACGCTGCAACGCTCAGGAAGATATTGCTTCACTCGAATGACTCAACACATTCTCTTAAGACCACCGACATGATAAACATTAACTGTGCCATCCTAAATAGCCATCTCAACTAGGTCGGCCAATAAACCCTATTACATCATGAATTTACAATACAAATCATAAGAGATCATCTCAGATCAATATATAGATCATTACATTAAATTACAATGCAATATCAACCGTTGGTTGATCGTAACCCATCATGAAAATCCGATTTGTACCAAAGTCAAAGCCTCAAAATACTCTACTAAGCATTTCACTAATTCCCAAGAAATTCTTCCTTGAATCGTGTCAAAATAGCAATCAAATCATTCACACAGGTTGTGTCGTGTTACCACTTTCATGTAGACTCGTCGTCGATCACCGCCATAATAGAAATTATTACCGGTTTAATGATTTCTTCACCGGTCTTAAACCCTACTAAAACCTTAACAAAACTTCATCAGAAATTTGAAATATGCCTTCTGGTAATCATCACAAGTTTTGGTTCTGGTCGATACATCTTTCCATGATACAAGTTCACATTCCAAACCGCAAATCACCAATCATCATTGATCATCCAATTCAATCAAAACATCTCTGCTTTACTGGTTAAAGTCCTATTTCACAGACTTTAGTTCTCTGTCGATAAACCATGTCTTCTGGTAAACCAAATCACTTAGATGACAAAACAAAATATCATGAAAATCAATAATCATCATTTGACATCAGTTGCCATCAATGACAACATAAATAACTAATCAAGTCATCTAGTCACAAAATCTCAATCTCTTCATCACAAATAGCCTTCGATCCTTTACCGGTGCAGTCATACATCTTCAATTACATCACCTCATCTGTATGAGTTATGCTAAATGCCAACATTATGGTCCCACCTCCCACATATTATAAAGTAAAATGCCCAACATATGGCATCTCTCAACCTAGTGAGGCTCCTTCAGTTCGTCCCCCTAAAAGAAAAGAAAAGAAAAGAAGCCTATGTTGATTGATCATCAACCTTCACAAGTCTCAAGTAAAACTAAAAGAAATCATTGTGTGAGAGAACATTGATGAAGACATTGTGCCAAGGCTCATGAATTTTCTTCTCAAATGATTTCCTCCACCAAGATACCGAATGTTGACTTAGTCCCATTTTTCCAACCTTCACCTAACCCTAGGGAGGAAATTCAAATTAGATCACCAAAATAAAAATACTTAGAAAAGTGATTGTTTAAATTCTTTCTGTGTTAGAGATCATATTATGGTTAATTTAGATGATGATCTGGATGATGATATGGATGATGATAATGTTGTTCACGCTAAAATTGTTATTCCTAATGATTTTGATGATATGTATGAGCTTGTTGAGATTAATAACAAACTATCTTCACACTTTTCAAAAGCATTAATCCTAGCTCCTAGTGACAAATAAAGTGACACATCATTAGAGCATGGTCCTTGTTTGGAACTTGCAATAGCTCCATCTACCACGCTCATGGTTTCTTCTCTTTCATCTTGTCAACCATCCCTAAGTGATGCTAAGAAAGATTGGGAGAAGGATATTTGCTTGAATATCTTTATCCGTGTTGTAAATTCTTGTGTGTGTTTGCTTGTTGGTAATGTACTTCTCCCATGAAGTGTTGCTTGATATTTCTTTATGTTGTATTAGGTTCTCTTTGGATGACCCTTGTCACTTTGTTGGTACAAGGTAATAAAGAGGTTGAATTATTGTGAAATTATTCTATTTGTATCTCAATTATTCTATATGTCATATCAATGTTATGTCCTACATGTGCTTTTGTTCATAAATGTGCCTTTGTATTGTCTACATGGGGATGATGCAAAGCATTGAAATCTATTTTTGGTCTCTTCCATATTGACTCAAAAAGACATTTGTTTGATCATCTCATGTGCTCTTCTTTTATTCTATTCGTAGTTCCACTACCTTTGGGGGATGAGGTCAATTAAATACAAATATTCTTGATATACATTATTTATGAAAAGTGCATACTAACCCTAGCTAGAGGATCCCTAATGTTATTTTTCCTATATGTTTGTGACTATTGTCCTTTTATTTGTCCTTTCTTAGGGGCATCTCATTATGCCAAAATGCTTGTCTTTTGGATGCATGAGTGCTACCTTAAATTTATTGCTCCTAGTAAGGTTTACACAATCTCTTTTATGTGGGGGCATACACTCTACTCAAAGTTACACTTCATGCACACACCATGAAACTTAGTTTGTACACTTTGTTCACACACCATGACATTTTTGGTACATTTTGTTGTACCTATTTTGTAGTCAATTCAATTCAATGTTTAAATTACTTTGCAAACTGAGCCTTTTGCTTTGTAATCTTTTTAAAATTTTCCCTAAATGACTCATAGTAAGCAAAAGCCTTACTAGGCCAAGTACAACCATCATTTTCTATACTCTTCATGTGTTGCTTCTTTTATCTCAATATTAGATTGATATGATCCTAAGTCACTAAGGGCTTGGTGTCTCTTGTCTCTTTGGTATCTAGGTGAAAGCTTTTCAATGTGACTTTGTACTTTATTGTGAGTATAGGCATATTTTCATACTCTCACTAAAGTAGGGGATAAATGTAGCATCATAACTTGTATCCTTATATAATTTCATCCTTGCCTAGCCCTCATCTTGGCATTCCATCCTTTAATGCTTAGTGTTTGCCTTGAAGTTACTTATAGCATCTTGAAATCTACATTTTCAACTCTCGATTCAACCACTATCCCATTTTGAGTCCTGATTGACAAGGTCGAGATTCCTTGGGTGCCTCGGTCCTCTCAATTAGGACCCAAAATAGAACCTTGTAATAGTCACCTAATGTGGGTAGTAAATTTTTCTCCATGTCGATCTGCTCCAAAAATTCAAACATTTGATGCATATTTTGGTATAAAAGGAAGCCCACCCCCCTCATTTGGTAATCTGGGAGAAGCTAGAATTTCAATCAAGATCTTAATTACATTATAGCAAGATCAACTAAAGTTTGTGTGAGAAAGCATTCAAGTATTTATCAAACATTGTAGGAAGGTGAAGTCAAGATCAAGCATCCATGATCAACCTTCTATGAAGATATTATACACATTTGCATGAGGATTCAAGAAAACTTCATCAAGGTATTAAGTTTAAGCATTTTTAGATTAGATCTAGCCCTTCCCTCAAAAGGAAAGCATTCCATTCCAATTATATTTCAATTACATTTCAATTATCTTTCAAGTTTAATTTCTACGAAGGAAAAACCCCATCAACCAAACCTATTTCCTTTTTTCTATGTGTAGGGAATTGTCTCAAGAGCTATGAGTGAGAAATCAGGTAGTGTAGATGACAACAATCAAACTCAAATTTTGAAGGCATGAAAAGAGGAGGACCAAGGCGATCATTTCCCCTTGGTCACGAGAATTTCTTATTACCTTCCAATAGTGGATTATTTGCATCATCTTGATCTAAAAAACATCCAGTCTGTCTACCCCTGATATTCAGAGGACCAGGGTGACCTGCTTCCCTCAATCTTAACAATTCAGCCCAACTCTTCCATCACATGTTTTGATCCATTTTCCCTCTTCAAATCTAGGTTTATAGCTTCACATGACATATGGAATATTCAGTTGCTTTTATTTTATGTTAATTTCTCATTGTTTGACCTAGATCTAGCATTACAAATTAATCCTAATTATAATTCAATTTCAACTCTAACAAGGGAAGAATTAACCTTATTTGAATTCAGTCATTTTAGGATTGGATCAATCAAGTTCAATTTATTTCCCTTAATGTAAGGTGATCCCATGGAAATTAGTGGCTTTACCCATTTAAGTGGTGGAACCCTAATTTTCTCCACCATACATTAATGAAATTTTACTTTTATTTTATTATTTTCTTGGATGCTTTTAAAACTTGGAAAAAACAAGTATTATAATCACTTTAAACATTATACTTAATAAATGTGTCTAAGTTGAGTTGTTTGGGGAGTGTTAATACAAACATGCTCAACTTATAGAGTTTCCTCACACATCAAATGAGATAAAATTCCACATGGGTTATTTACAAGCATGTTTATGCATCTCTTATGACCATTGTATTGTTAAGCTAAATTCATAGAATTTTTTATTCAAAAAAGAAGGGATAAAGAATCACTAACTTGAGTTAAATCTCCTACCCTATCTCCATGGACATATTCCTAGGGTGAGTGACCATTTATATAAACATCCTTGAATAAAATATGATGATGTCATCTATTGACTTAAATGTATTTTATTTTTTGAGGACATCCTACACCATATAGAGCACACTAACTACCCTATCATTGTCATGGCCATAATTGGGTAGTTGTATGGCTATGTTAAACCTCAGATAGAATGTAATGTTTTTTTTAGATATATTTTCACAGATGGTATAACTTGAAATAACTATTGATCCTTATAATACCCCATCTACATTCATTCATTCTCACACCACTAACTTGAATAGTTCATGGAATGAGCAACATGTAGCCATTTGACTTGCACTGAGATGCAATGGTTTCAATACTTATTCATCATTTGGCATCTAATTGGATATATTATAGAATAATTAGTGGTCTTATGTCATAAATAAATGACAAGTATAACCACTCTAAACAATATACTTAGTAAAGGTGTCTAAGTTGAATTGTTTGGGGGGTCTTTATACAAACACATTCAACTTATAGAGTTCCATCACACATTGAATGAAATAAAAATTCACATGGGGGATTTCCAAACATGTTTAAGCATTTCATTTGACCATTTTTCTTAGGCTAAATTCATAGAATTTTTTATTCAAAAAAGAAGGTATAAAGAATCACTACCCTGAGCTAGATCCTTTGCCCTATATTCATGAACTTATTCTTGCGGTGAGTCGAGATGAATATAATCCTCAAGTAAAATTTAATGAAATAATTTTTTTACAAATGTATATTTTTATTTTTGATGATATCCTACAACACATAAAGTACACTAACTACCCTATCATTTCCATGACCATAATTAGGTAGTTGTATGGAGATCTTAAACCACCAAGAGGATGTGATTTTCTAGTAGATAGCTTTCCACATATGAATTAAATTGAAATAAATATTAATACTGCTAATACCCTATCTACACTCATTGATTCTCACACTGCCGATGTGAATAGTTCATGGAATGAGTAACATGTAACTGTTTGACCTGCATTGTTATTCCAACACCTTCAATAAGTTCACCACTTTTTCATGCTTGGGCATATAAAGACCACATAATACAAATTATTACACCCATCATATCCTTCTAACATTAGTTTTGAGCCACTTCACTAAGAACTTCCAATAATTCTTCATAATACGGCATATTGTGTGATGTATAGCATAGTCACATGACATGCACTAAGATTAAACCTTAATTTGTTGCTCCTAAAAAATTTAGAGATGCTTTTCCAAGGGATTATAGTGATTCTTCATTGTAAGACATCTCATGGAATGATCATTGTAGCCACATGACATGCACTAAGATTCAAATCCATACACTACTTATTCAACACTCGTTACAAAATTTTTCCATATGGTATCGAGAATTCATCATGTTTACTTAGGTTTGTGACTCCTAATTTGATCACAACACCACTCAATACCAACTTGGAGACTATTTTACAACTTCCAAAGACATTGAATTTTTTTTAGATTTATTTCTACTTAAGGGGGGAAATATTGTTTGAAAAGAATGAATCCTCTCGAGCATTCAAATTTGAGCATCTATCATTTGACAGAAGAGGCATCACATTTGAGGCGCTACCTAGTCCCTCTCTCATAGTTCTCTCTCTTTTAGGGGTTTTCTCTCTCCTTATTTTGGAGTATTATTATGCATAGCCATTTTGTTAAGAACTATTTCCATTTCCTCCTAATTTACTCTTTATGAAGGGTGTTGGTGTAAATATTTCACCCCACCTAGGATTTATTCATCTTAAATATATTATTCCACCTAGTTTTTACATTTATTCAGGTTATTAAAAATATTTAATAATTAGTCTAACCTAGGTAGTTGATTATAATATGTGTACCTGTTGCATTAAGGTACACAAGTCTTATCATTACCTCATCAATCCTTTATTTCAATGGCACTATGGTGTTAGCTCTATTCAATCAGGGAAATGTTTATCTTAGAATAAGTTAACTCATCTCCCAATTGGGAGTGATTGCGAGTTAGATTTAGATATATTAGGCATGTCATATTCCTTGAGTAATTCATCTAAGAGGTTTATATATTTTTAATTTACTCTTTTTAATTATGCTTCATAATATTTATTAAAATATCTTTATTTAATTTCATAGTTTTATGATTAGCTCATTGACATTAGGTGTTGGGATTAAGTTGTCTCAACCTTTTCAAGCCATGACATTGATATTTGGACTTATTTATTTAATATTTGGCTTATTTTTACTAGCTTAATAGACAATTTTGTTTGCACATGCTATTTCATCATCTAATGGAGTTGGCATGTCGACTTATCCTACAAGGAAGACGATACAGAGTATATTGTCCTAGCATGGAGGCAGATGTCCCACTTAAAGGATCTTGGACTTTTGTGAGGTAGGGTACAAGTTCCATGTAATGACAAAATTATGACAAGATTCTATGACACACCTGCCTATGATAGTTTATGACAACCTATGGTAATATTTTATGACAAACTTATGACAACTCACTATGTAGGTTCCCATGCATGTTTGGCAATTGCATGACTGAGGGTTCTTGCATGTTGAGGAATCTAATTTCATGTAAGAAAGGTGATCAAGCTGGAATATTCCTATGATGGTTTATGATAATGCTTCACATGAGGACAAGTTGCATGCATGCAAGTGCAGTGCATGTCTTCAGATTTCTTACAAGTTTAGATTACTGCCACTTGGACTTAGGAATCCATTTTTGGGCTCTTTCTCATATGCATTATAAAATTATAAAAGTATTTTTTTTTTGTTTATGTTGTTCATGTTTTAATTTCTAGTTGCTCTATAGGTGAAGTGTTATGCTACCAAAATCAATCCAAGTTGTGGGTTGATGTGAATACTCCTTTTGAAGAAGCTATTGTATTGGGGTTGCATTGTACTTGTAGACGTATAAATCTGACCACCTTCCTAAATAAATATTTAATATTTATTTTAACCCCATTCCTCCTATTAATTAAATTATATTTAATTAATTTCTTCACATTCATCTATTTGATTAAATAAATTACTCAATTTAGTTAATTAAATTCACCTAAGCCTTTTCTCCCCTTTAATTAAATAAATCACTTTATTTAATAATCCCCCTTTCTCCCTTTTTAATTAAATTTATATTTAATTAAATTAATCATTGCAAATAAATAAATCTAATTTATTTATTAAATCCCCCCACTTGTATTTATGCAACTTGCATCTATTTTGATTGAAATAAAGTAATTTTATTTTAATTCTGGATTCTTCTAAACCCTTCCAATTCAGCCTAATTCATCTCCTAATTATTGTCACATTCCTAAGCAAAAAGAAGTCACTTCTCAAAGCCTCCAAAGTCTTTGAAATGCATTAAAGTATTTATGTCTTCAACAAGATAACTTGTTGAGTTCCCCCAAATTTGGAAGGACTCTTACAAATTTGTCCCCAAAGTCTTCCTAACCATTAATGGTTAACTTAACCTTCTTGCATGGTTATATACTTTCTCTCTAACTTAACCCTCATCTAACTCAAGGGTCTCATCAAGAATTCATGGCTTTAACCTTGGTTATCCTATTAACCCTTGCACAAGAGTTTACCCCTTGGGTAAAAGCTTTATCCAATGGATGACCCTAACCTAACTTTAACCCTTACCTCCTAGGGTAACCTTCATGTCTTCTCAAGCATTTAATGCTTCTTACATCTCTTCTCAAGCAACACTTTTTTTATAATTGCCACCATTCCGTTGGTGAGAATTGTAAACATGGATTGATTAACTTTCAATATTGGCCCTTGTTAAGATTATTCAATCTTGACCATTCATTGCCCTATTTTTCCTATAAATAGAGCTCTCATTCCTCATTTTTCATATCAACAATATTTTATGCATCTACATTATAGTCTAAATACTAAGCATTTTAGCCTCTCTTTGTTAAATCATCATAATAACATTTAGAAGAATTTGTATATCATAGAATATCCATGCTAGACTAGTATATCATGTTAGGATAAATTTTCTAATCCTTTATCATAGCATAATCTTCATACTAGCTTAATCATAATAGTTCTAAACATCATATATGTCTTAGAATGAATTCATGCATATAAATCAAACGTCACTCATTCTTGGAATTATCATTCCTAAGTCATTTTTCTCAATGATCTGAGAGCAAAACATTGACTTTAGGGATCCTGTGAGATAGAGAATAATGGGACACCCCTTGGGAAGTTGAACTATTTCAAATAGTTCCTATACTTGCACCAAGAGTCTCATTGGTGTGTGGGTCTTTTGAATCCAACTTTTCTTTTTTTGTCACCTCATTTTCCCGCATACATTTTTGGCGCCCACATTTTATCAGATTATTCAGAGAAAAACAAATCAATTTTGCTTGGTCTTTTGCTGACATGCCCGAGGTAGATCCGAATCTAATCATGCATCATTTATCCATTGCTCTAGGAGCTAAACCAGTCAAGCAGAAATTAAGAAAGATGAATCCACATGTGGCATTACTGGTCAAAGTAGAACTAATGAAGTTATTAGATGTCGGCTTCATCCGACCTATAGACTATGTTGAATGGATCTCAAACATTGTACTAGTTTCAAAACTTGACAAAAGTATCAAAATATGCACAGATTTTAGAGATGTCAACAAAGCATGTCCAAAGGATGACTTTTCTTTGCCAAGTATTGACATAATTGTGGATCTAATAGCAGGCCATGTAATGTTATCATTAATGGATGGCTTCTCTAGCTATAACCAAATCAAGATAGCCCCAGAGGATCAAGATAAAACCGCGTTCACCTATCCATGGGGGATGTATTGTTGGAACGTCATGCCTTTCGGCTTGAAAAATGCTGGGGCAACTTATCAAAGAGCCATGACAACAATCTTCCACGATATGATGCATACCTTCATGGAGGACTATGTAGATGATTTGTTGGCTAAGTCATTCACCCAAGAAAAAAAACCTAGGCATACTATATTAAATCTTTCAATGATTGGAGCAATTCAAGGTCAGACTAAACCCTAAGAAATGTGTCTATGGGGTCACATCAGGCAAACTGTTAGGCTACATTGTATCAAAAAAGGGCATCGAAGTAGATCCAGCAAAGGTACAGGCTATCATGGAAATGCCACCTCCCAAGAACATTAGCCAACTTGGATCTCTACAAGGATGGTTGTAATCCATCAGACAATTTATAGCTCAACTAGCAGACAAATGCCTCCCATTAAATCATCTGCTTCATAAAAATATACCTTTCAAATGGGAAGACAAGTGTGCGGAATCATTTCACCAACTCAAACAATATCTAATGAATCTGTCAGTTTTGATAGCTCCAATAGAATGCAAGCCTCTCATTCTCTATATCTCAACAACAAAAGTATCATTGGGGGCACTGCTAGCACAAGAAGACGCAACAGGAAAATAACGAGCTATTTATTACATCAGCAGAACTTTAAACAGATATGAGCTAAATTATACATTCATTGAGAAGGCTTGCTTAGCAATGGTGTTCGCCTCTCAAAAGTTCTGCCACTATATGCTAGCCCATACAATCAAATTGGTAGCAAAAATCGATCCTCTCAAGTATCTACTTAGCAAAGCATCTCTCACAGGATGATTAGCTAAATGGGTCATGATTCTGAGTGAGTTTGATATCCTGTACACAGAACATCGGGCTATTAAAGGATAGGTAATTGCAGATCAATTGGCAAAAGCACCACTACCAAACCAACAACCTCTGCAAGTGGAATTTCCAAACATGGATGTACTCACTCTCACACCCAAGAAATGGACCCTATACTTTGATGGATCCTATACACAACATGGATCGAGTGTCGGCATCCTGTTCATCACTCCAGAGGGGCACACAATGCCAAGATCTTATAGGTTGATGTTTCCATGCACCAACAACATCGCTGAATATGAAGCCCTTGTAACAGGAATCAAAATGGTTGTGGAATGGAGAATCACTAAATTGAGAGTCTATGGGGATTCTTAATTAGTTATCAATCATATTAATGATGACTAATAGACAAAGGATGATAAGCTAATGCCTTACAAGAGAATGGTGGATGATTTCAAACAGTACTTTGCATACATCACCTTTGAGAAAATCCCAAGATTGGACAACAGAGCTGCCAATGCAATGGCCACTATTGCTTCACTACTACAAATTCCAAATAAATAAAGTCATTATGAGTTCTTCGTAGAGCAATTGTTTTCCCTAGCCTATGACAATTCTGCATCCCAAGTCATCTATGCCCTAACCAGTTCGGATTTGCCTATGTATGGGATAATCTATGATTATCTCAAAAATAATACTCTTTCACCCAACCTATCTCACAACCAAAAATGTAGCTTCATCCGACAAGCAGCCCACTATACCTTAATCGCTAACACACTTTACCGCCGAGGTCTCAATGGTACTCTTCTTTGATGCCTCGATCCTAATGAATCTGACTCTTCCTTACACGAGCTTCACAAGGGTATCTGTGGTATACATTCAAGTGGTCCTACTCTCACAAGGAAACATCTAATAATGGGATATTACTGGCTGACAATGGAAAGAGAGTCTTATCAATTTGCTAAGAAATGTCCTAAATGTCAAATTCACGGCAACCTTATCCATGCACCAGCATAGGAGCTGCAGTCGTTCGCCACATCTTGGCCTTTTTGTCAATGGGGACTTGATTTGTTAGGGAAAATTCATCCTTCTTCTTCAAATGGACACAAGTTCATTATCACAACAACAAAGTATTTTACCAGGTGGATTGAAGTAGTCTCGATGACCACTGTAACTAGAAAACAGATCTCATCATTCATCCTCAACTATCTCATTTGCAGATATGACATTCCTAGTTCCATCATCTCAGACAACAGACGTCCTTTCAAAAATCAAGATGTGCACGAGATATGTGAAAGATTCAAAATCCAACATAGATTCTCCACACCATACTACCCACAGGGGAATGTTCAAGTAGAGGCATCAAATAAAACAATCCTGAAAAATCCTCAAGAAAACAGTAAATGATGTTGGCAAGGATTGGCATGTACAACTCAATCCGGCACTTTGGGCCTATAGAACAAGTATCCAGACACCTACAAGGGCTATGCCATTTTCATTGGTGTAGGGTTCAGAAGCAATTCTACCTCTTAAGGTCAAAATCCCATCTCTCCGAGTATCTTTGAAGGGCCTCATACCAGATGAGGAATATCGAGTAAACAGGTTGAATGAACTGGAGCTTCTTGATGAAAAATGACAACATGCCTATGACCATCTCAAGGCATATCAGCAACAAATGTGCAAAAGCTATAATCACAAAGTCATCCCAATAGCTTTCAAAATCAGTGATCTCATCCTAAAGGAAAATCCTCAAAATCAGCAAGATCGAGAAAAGAAGGGGAAGTTTGAACTGAACTGGTTGGGTCCCTTTGTCATCATATCATCCTATGGATTAGGCGTATATCAGTTGTCAAATTCAGAAGGGGACATGCTCGATGAACTAACCAACAACATCCATCTGAAGAAGTTCTACACTTGAGTCATCCAATGCACAGATCAAATGAAAAAGCAAAAATTCAAAAAAAATCAAAAAATCGGGAAAAAAAAAGTGCAATAAAAATAAGTGGTGAAAACCTGGCAACAGGTGCTATTTGTGAGAGAACAGCTCCTTTATCTATCAGTACTCATCTTTGAAATCATTTAGTCTCAGCTATGGCCATCGCCCAACACTTATACACGCAGCATTATCCCAGACATACTTAGTGTAGTCATTGTCCTTGATTATCTAGAACAATTATCTGTATCATATCCCACCATGGCTTGGTGATCAACGCATATATCCATATCGAGAAATATCCATGACCGGGGGCAACATTTCTCTCACTTTGGCATTCAGACAATAAACAAGGATTGTAACATACTAGGAAACCAATGTCAAAACTGCTCGTCAGACTAGAAAATGGGATCATTATCCAACTACAACTTCAAACACACACACGATGGATGATTTTCTGAATTATGATTTGTTTACATATAGCATGAAGTTTTGACTGCTTGTATTTTTATTTCTGAATTGTTAGATCTCCTGAGCTGCTCAAGGATGCACTGAGCTAGAGAAGCAATGAAGGAATCTGATATTTTCTTTTGTTCTATGTCTATGAGGCGATCATTCGTATAGTGCAAATTTGTCTCAAGACATGATTGCAAACATATCATTGAAGACATTTTCCACTTTGCGCATTCAAATGGTTAACTCTTGTTTGTTTCATGCAAGCACCACTCAGGTCATCTTGGTTCAATTATACCTCAACACTTGTGCCACCTTGCAATACCAAACATCCATGTAAGTTTTACTCAGGTCATTATGGTTCAATTATACCATGATGCTTGTATTAAACTTTCAACATATCAAAAGCTCAATGATGACAAAAACAACACAAAAAATAAAAAGTGACTTAACGAGAATGACAATGACAGAATTAGAGTGATCATTAGTTGCATATCATTTTAATCTTGCATTAAGTTGCATATCATTTTAAAATTGCATTAGTTGCATATCATTTTAATCTTGAATTAAGTTGCATATCATTTTAAACTTGCATTAGTTACTTATCATTTTAATCTTGCATTAAGTTGCATATCATTTTAAACTTGCAGTAGTTGCATATCATTTTAATCTTGCATTAGTTGCATATCATTTTAAACTCGCATTAGTTGCATATCATTTTAAACTTGTATTTAGTTGCATATCATCACATCATTATCATTACCATACATCTCATTTTCAAGAGACGTCATCATATTATCACCCATTCCATCATGCATCATGCATTTACATCATAATCAAAATCAAAAAAATCATGAGCATCATTATTATCTACACATCTAATTATCCTCATAGAATTATCATATCAAAATGTAATGCATCATAAATCATTCATCATCAATAAGCACATCGCATGTGGATTAGAGAAAACTAGTTCCATATATATATATATCTCAAAACATTATCGAAATGTACAAGAGATATCATAAGGCGGATGGTCTGGCAGTAGATGTCCCAGCTCCTGGATCTCCACCAAGTTGATCACATTGGGAAGGCCCTGTAACACCTCTACTCTCTATTTGTGTCTCACTACGGTCAGATCGAGTAGATGCTATTGAAGCATATCTAGGAGCTTGGTGATCACAAGGGACCACCTCCTCGTATAGATGCCTATAATACTCGGCCTCCTTGGCCGAGTACCATATCTCTCTCAGTGTGTCCCGCATTGGGGCACCAGTCGTTGCTCTCTCCAACCTGTCAGCAAGGCCCTCTGCTCGACCCCAATGCTCTCTCTCTGTATCCCGCTCGGAAATAACTTACTTAATTTGTCATTGTTGTGCTAGCACCTGTGCCTACAACTGCTGCACAGAGACCTATAGCGCTCTGATCTGCGAATCCTATCGATGGGTGGGTACCCTAATCTGAATAGGTACCTGTGTTGTGGTCCCACCCACACCTGTCCCTTTCTGAGGCACCGATGGAGGCAGAACATCAGATCTCCTCCTCTAGGCAGGTCGCCTATCATCCTCTATCCCGCTCACCACAGCTAGCACTGCACCACCCCCACCAGCACCAAGAGAAAGACCTCCTCTACCTACACCTCTATCTCCTCCATCTCCTCTACCTCTATCCCCTCCATCTCCTCTACCTCTACCTCCTCCTCTATCTCCTCCACCTCCATCTCTTCCACCACCTCTCCCTCTCCCTCCTCCATCTCCTCTACCTCCTCCTCCTCTCCCTCATCCACCATCACCTCCTCCACCTCCCTCTCCTACCTCCTCTCCCTCCTCATCTCTCCGTCTAGCTCCCCCCTACCTCTGTGGCTACTCATCCTCATCATCATCAAAATCAGGCAGCAACTCTACCGAATCAGATATACGTGCCACTGCATGTGCCACAAAATAAGCTAAAAACTCCTTCATCATCCCGACATTCACAACCCCAGCTCCATAATCTCAGATCTGTCATGCTAGTGATATATACTCCTCAACAGCTACTATGCTATCTAGGGTAGGTCCCCACTCCGACACATCCTATCACCATCGAGCATATAAACAAGCTCCCTGTGGCATCCCTGTTGTCTACCATACTACCGTTGAACATGGCTATGCAAGAATCGCTCAATAATAAAGGGCATCTACCCAATCAGGTACCTCGACATATATACATAGGGAATCTCTAGCCCATCCTCCACCCACACCTTGTAGTCCATATACGGTCTCCATATGACCATACCAATATCATCCAGCACCCTCCACTAATGCTCTAGTTTGCCCAGCTTCCACTGGACAACGATACCTGTATACCCATAAACATAAGCCCGAGCAACTGGCCTATCCCTATCTGCAAGCGGTCTTGACACTGGTATATTCTCCCAGACCCACACCTGTAATAAGGTCACCCCAATTGATAAACTAGTATATCCCAGATATACCACCTAATGAAGCAAAGAGAAGTCAATTCTCAAAGCCTCCAAAGTCTTTGAAATGCATTAAAGTCTTTATATCTTCAACAAGATAACTTTTTGAGTTCCCCTGAATTTGGAAGGACTCTTACAAATTTATCCCCAAAGTCTTCCTAACCATTAATGGTTAGACCTTCTTGCATTGTTATATAATTTCTCTCTAACTTAACCCTCATCTAACCTAAGGGTCTCATCAAGTATTCATGGCTTTAACCTTGGTTATCCTATTAACCCTTGCACAAGAGTTTACCCCTTGGTTAAAAGCTTTATCCAATGGATGACCCTAACCTAACCTTAACCCTTACCTCCTAGGGTAACCTTCATGTCTTATCAAGCATTTAATGTTTCTTACATCTCCTCTCAAGCAACACTTTTTTGACAATTGTCACCATTTCATTGGTGAGAATTGTAAACATGGATTGATTAACTTTCAATCCTGACCCTTGTTAAGATTGTTCAATCTTGACCATCCATTGCCCTATTTTTCCTATAAATAGAGCTCTCATTCCTCATTTTTCATATCAACAATCTTTTATGCATCTACATTATAGTCTAAATACTAAGCATTTTAGCCTCTCTTTGTTAAATCATCATAATAGCATTTAGAAGCATTTATATATCATATAATATCCATGCTAGACTAGTATATCATGTTAGGATAAATTTTCTAATCCTTTATCATAGCATCATCTTCATACTAGCTTAATCATCATAGTTCTAAACATCATATATGTCTTAGAATGCATTCATGCATATAAATCAAACATCGCTCGTTCTTGGAGTTGTCATTCCTAAGTCACTTTGCTCAATGATCTTAGAGAAAAACATTGACTTTAGGGATCCTATGAGATAGAGAACAATGGGATACCCCTTGGGAAGTTGAACTATTTCAAATAGTTCCTATACTTGCACCAAGAGTCTCATTGGTGTGTGGGTCTTTTGAATCCAACTTTTTTGTTTTCGTCACCTCATTTTCTCGCATACAGTACTCACTATTTTTAGTTTTTTAAAAGTAATATAATTTTTGAATGGGGTTTTTTTTTCTCCTAAAAGGGTTTTCCCCACATATATTGTGTGTTCACTATGGTATATTATTTGCATGTTCATTTACTCTATTTGAATGTGTTTTTTATTTTTGTAATAGTTAAATATTGTAAAGAAAATTTGCACTATCTCCCCTTCTAGATTAATGTTAGGAAGTTTTTTATGCATATTTTCTTCCTTTCATTAGTTTCTCAATATAATTATTGTGTTTATGAAAATTTTGAACTCTTTCAACATGTCCAAACTCTATGATCCTCATATATAATTCTAAGACACTCTTCTCTTCTATCATGAATTTTGAGGATTATATTCTTACAATTGATGATACTTCTTCACCACATGGCTCTTCTATTTATAATATTTCTTTAATTTCCCTTTATGACTCTTCTTCTAATAACATTAAGGTGTGTACTTGTATGATCCTTTTCTCTTGAAAACATAAAATCTTCTCTTATTACTTTTCTTTATCTCCTCTTTGAGGGGAATAAATCCACCTTCTATACAATATTGATCACACTAGCATCATTGGCCATTTCCTTGGCATTAAATTGGTTAAGATTATTCATATTAGTGCTTGGATTTGTAGGTCTGAAATCCTTAAAGATGAATCTTCTCCCAAATGTTAGGGGTGTCAAGCTTAGCAATAATACCAAAAAATTGTGATCATGTTGGAAAATAATAGACAAAATTACTAAGATGTGTAAAACCTCCTTTGACATTTGGAACCACTAGATCAAGGGGGCTTCCATAAGAGTATGCAATAGATATAACTACATGAAATAAAAATTTACCTTGACATGAACCACACACATTGCATAGTATACCCTTGTTTGATTTGTTAATTTGTATCTATAAGTCGGTTTAAGTATTCAAGGTCAAGCACCTTACTAAAGTGGATAATCTACCAATTAAAGTGACTGTGAATGTTATTAATGGTAGCCACTAATTCTATTATTCACATTCAAGGATGGCATTTTGAACATACTAAAATAGTCAGAACTTAAAATATATTTAGTGTTGGGATTATGGGAGGTGGATATTTGGGTAGATGGTTGCATATATTAACGTAGGCAATAGAGTTCCCAAATTTATAGAGAAAAATGTGATTATTGTAACTATTTATAATACTTTAATAAAAATATCATTAAAGATATATCTTATAAAATGGATAAGAAAACTAGGTTCAACACATACATTCAAAATGAAAAATGGAAATTGTAAACTAATAAATGAGCCTACTTAGTAATCCATAAATAACCCTAAACATTCCTTTTATTGTTCTAAAAAGATACTTTACAAAATCTTTGTAAAGATTGTATAGTCATTTAGCTAGCCAATTTATCAATAATACATCCAAGAGCGAACAAAATACACATGGAGATGTTCAATTAAGTTAAACTTTTCTTGCTGCATTCATTATTTAGAAGTTTCAATGAGTTCATTACATGTTTGGTTTGAACCTAGATCATTACAATATTAAAATGCTTTTAATGTTGTCCTGGAGATAAAACCATGGTGTAAAATAATTTTTCCTTCTAGTTTTCTCCTTCTTTAGCAATCCCTCCGTCCTTTTGAATAATGACATATGGGCCTTTATATTTGCCTTTCTAGTTGCAATCAGAGGCAAGAAGTGTGAACTTGCAAGAAACCATCAAAAGTTTAGGTGACTAGAGGGGGATGCATAAATTTGAATGAAAACTTGGGAGGGTAAAAAATCATGAGATCAATATGGGGTTCCAATACCTTTCAATAATAATTATTATAATGTGTAGCACACAAAATCATGTTGAAATATTCATCCATACTATGATATGCATGGAGGAACAACATCTTGACCTATATATCACCCTAAGAAAATTAATGAAAATCTTTATGTATGACATGTTGGGGCATGGATGAGTACAAAAAACCTATAAGGAATTTAGAAAGAGCCAATTTATTTAAATATTTGTTGGAGATACCTATAATGGTATGAGGATAGGTAGGGTAGAGAATGCAAAGGCATTGGGGTTTTTTGTCGATTCAAGATCATAGTAGAGTTTAGGGGTTTTGAGGAGCCAAGGGATTTATGGCAAGGTGCCAAGAAGGTTTGAAAATTTAGAAAGGGTAATGAGAGGGTGAAGTATGGGGGACAAAAAAAATGGAGTGAAAAGTAAATTGGGCTTGAAGATAAGGTTTTATAGGATTTCTAAAATTCCTCGAGCTTTGTGAGTTTCAATATATTGGAGGCGTTGAAAAAAAAGGGTTGAAGTGTAGGAGCGACAAGATCCCTTGAAAGCCCAAGGTTGTGTGGAAGAGAAATGACTTTAGGATTCATAGTTTTGGAAGGAGTTGGAATTAGATTCACCAATAGACTCAAGCCTCCATAATCACTCATAAAAATAAAATATGCCTTCCACAAGAAATAAACTAGAGCAAAAATATTTCCTGAATATAGGCACAATGGATTAGATTTATTTTGGACTTACCAAATGTATGTATATGATGCCTTTCTTATATAGGCAAGGAAAGAGAGATGGGATTGGACAATATCATGGCATATGTCTTGATCCTATAACATGAGACAAATAACCTAACAAGTATTAGACTACCTATGAAAGAATAAGTAAATGAGATAATATTTGATAAGATATCTTTGACAACTTAAACTTCTAGAAATATTTCTAGGACCTATTAGGTGAACTAGTTAGATAAAACACCTACCCCAAGTGTAACTTAGGGAGTAGCAGATAAATGAAAATGATGCATGAAGATGACCATGGTTATGGGCCCCAACTACTAGGTCATGTTAGGTACTATAACATCGTAAATTACACCCCATGCAATTCCATCCTACATAAGTGCCTCCACTTTTATCTGATTGGAGAATTCCCCCAGTTTTCATCCACCTACCAACTTGTCTTTCCCTATCAAATTCATGTTTGTCCTTTTCTCGACATTGTTGATTTTCTTAGTCTGAAAATAGTTCATTATGGAGATGTTTGCACGTTGTGCTAGTGTATTGCAAAAATGTTCCCCCAAGGTGTCCATTTGAGCATTACACCTACTATTTTTAATGGTTGTAATTCCTCCTTCTACATGCATTGATGTTGGCTTCCCTTTTGGGTTGCATATTTTTCCTTTTTGAGCTTCATTTTGGCTCTCCCACACTCTCTCACATTTGGTGAAGCTCTAATTGCTTTTTTGCTTCTTCATCTCTAGTTTTACTTCATGCTTGAGGCTCCATCATTGATTTTGTTCTACTTTTTACCATTGTTGTTTGTTGCATCCTCACTATCATTGTAGCTTCGTTCCTTGGAGGGTTTTGTGCTTCTTCTTTGCTCCAATAAGCTCTCTATTTTTTGGGTTTGGAAGGGGATTTTCTTCCCTCTTTTTATCGCCCTTCTATCATTTCTATCTTTATAGCATATTAATTATCTTGTTTGTCATGTTCAATCATATTATCCATTGTCTACCTTAGTTGTTCATGGAGGTGGCAACCCCAAATAGGGGTTTTGATTGTGGTAGACTCCTTTACACAGCCTCAACATTTTTGTCTTTATTTTTCTATGTGCGGGTTTGTCAAAGAGGAAGTGAGCTAGCCAAAGGCTTCATTCATGGACCCACTGTAAAGACTTCCTTCCTCCACCCCATATTTTCACTCTTCAATTACAATTAGTTTAACTCTTGTTATTAATTCATTACATTTAAAAGCATTAAAGACTTGTGTGCTATCATTCTATATTTTTTGATATAAAATTGTGTGTTTTGTTCGTACGGGACACCAATGCACTACGTTGTCGTCCATGACTTGTGTGTGTGTCCTAGATAGAGAGCTTGTTAGGTCCCAAATCAACATATTGCAAAACCGTAAGAATGTGTCAAGTTCTATGTTCAGGTTGTGCAATTGACTTGGTCAACAAACAAAAATCTTTCAAATACTACCTTTGAAATGTTTCAATTGTGATAAGATAGGACATATGGCTTCTAACTGTCCTGACAAAGAATCTATTGAAAAGAGAGATTACCAAGATGATAGACAGAAAGATAATCATTACAGAGGACACCGAGACTTCAGAAGAAGAGATAGAAAGTCATGTTTAATAGCTGATGAGGAATCCAATGATGATAAATCAAATGAAACTGATACAGAGGAAGTAGTTTATGTGGCTATCAAAGATGGATCAGATGAAGAAAGGTATGAAGAAAAAGCCCTAATATCTCACATAAATACTAATGATTCTTGGATCATAGATAGTGGATGCTCACATCACATGATAGGTGATAAACACAAGTTTGTTATGTTAGAAGACTATGATGGAGGCTATGTAAGATTTGGTAATGATGCACCATGTCTGGTAAAAGGTAAAGAATCCATAACACTTCTTGACAATGCAAAGTGCAATGATGTATATTGGGTTGAAGGTTTGAAATACAATTTGTTGAGTGTAGCACAGCTAAACAATACAGGATACCGAATAGAATTTCTGAAAGGAATTGTCAAAGTTCATGACAAGAATGGAAAGTTAGCTGCTACTGGGACACAAACAAAAGGTAACACATTTCACCTTGACTCAACTCGAAATAAGTGTCTATATGCAAAGATAGATGATACCTGGTTATGGCATAAAAGGTTTTGTCATGTAAATTTTGATAATCTAATCAAAATAAGTAAGAAGCACCGAGTAAGAGGTCTACCGAGTCTTGAAAAACCTGAGAATGCTATGTGTCGAGGATGCTAGATGGGTAAAATGACAAGATCAAGCTTTACAAGTAAGTCCTACACTTCTAAGGGAATTTTAGATCTTGTGCACACTGATCTTTGTGGTCCTATGAAAGTTCAAAGTTACTATGGTGATAAATATTTCATATTATTTGTGGATGATTATTCAAGGATGATGTCAATAATGTTTTTAAAAGAAAAATCAGAGGCTTTTCAAATGTTTAAATGGTACAAGGCAAGAGTTGAAAATGAAACAAGAAGACAACTGAAATGTCTTAGATCAGATAGAGGAGGAGAGTTCACATCTGATGAGTTCAACTTATTCTGCAATGATCATGGTATTAAAAGACAAGTCTCTGCACCGAGAACTCCACAACAAAATGGAATTGCTGAGAGAAGAAACAGATCTATTGTGGATTGTGCCAGAACCCTGATGATTGAAAAGAAAGTGCCACAAACATTTTGGAGAGAAGCAATAAGCACAGCAGTTTACACCCTGAACCGAGTACAACTGAAGAAAGGAACTTTGAAGACACCATATGAAATCTGGTATGACAAGAAACCTAATGTAAGTTATTTTAAAATCTTTGGAAGTAGATGCTATGTGCACAAAGATGAAAGAAATGGCAAGTTTGATCACAAAAGTGAAGAAGGAACATTTCTTGGTTATTCTTCTAGAAGCAAAGCATTTAAATGTCTAATCAAATCATCGAACAAAATAGTAGAAAGTGCAAATGTGAAAATTGATGAATTTGTAGAAAGAAATGATGAAGGAAACTCCAAAGAACCAGAAGATTATGATGAATTTGTCTATGTTCAACTGACAAGTCCTACCGAGAAAACTACAGAAGGAAATGAAGAGAATATTCAGTTACCGAGTGATGAAGAAGATCATACAGAGCCTACTGAGCCTGTATTAGCTAAGTATGTCAGAAGACATCATGCATCAAGTCAGATTATAGGAGATAAGGATGATCCAGTGATGACAAGGAACAAACTAAGACAGAACACATGTCTGATATCTAAATTTGAACCGAGAATAGTGAAAGAGGCATTTAACAGTGAAGATTGGATAAATGCTATGACAGAAGAGATTGATCAAATCAAGAAGAATGACACATGGACACTAGTCCCAAGACCGAAGGACAAAAATGTAATCGGTACCAAGTGGATTTTCATAAACAAGTTGAATGAAAAAGGTGAGGTCATTCGAAATAAAGCTAGACTAGTGAGTTGGCTTAGCAAGAAACAAGGATGTGTTTCAGAGTCAATAGCAGAAGTTGAATACGTTGCTACAGCATTGAATTGTACCAATATAGCATGGATCAAACAACTGTTGGATGGTATAAATGAGAAAGTTACCGAGCTAGTAACTATATTCTGTGACAATACTAGTGCCATTAACATTTCAAAGAATCTTGTTATGCACTCTAAGACAAAGCACATCTCTGTCAAATATCATTATCTTAGAGAAGAAGCTCAAGAAAAGAAAGTGGTGTTAGAGTATGTTAGCACAAAGGAACAAATAGCAGATATCTTCACCAAGCCACTACCAAGGGACACTTTTGAGTATCTCAGAAGTAAGTTAGGGGTCCTACCCCTATCTTCTACTCACTGACCGAGTTCGGTGAAGGCATCAATTTGATGACTCTACAGAATATCTTTTAGGAGTTGATGCTGATTTACACACTTTAGGAGGTTTTCTAAAGGTGTGCAAGAAACAAATACAGGGAACAGGAATTGAAGACACAAATGCTCTGACCGAGACTAAGTTGACACATAACAACAGAAAATCACTTCATACAGGAAGAAATTATGTTTTAGTTCTTTACTTTTTGGCATTGTTGTCAAAGGGGGAGAAGACTGAAGAAAAGAGGAGAAGACTAATGTATGGGGGAGAATTCTGATGACAGGGGGAGAGCATTTCAGTATTTCAGAATCTCACAACAATCTAAATCAATTAGGTAAAATCAATTGGTTTTGCCATCAATGCCAAAGGGGGAGATTGTTGGCATTATAACAGACAAGGAGAGATTGTTGGCATTTCAATAAGGATATTGAGAAGGTTGTTGATGATTATGGATAAAACTGATTAAGGATGTTTACTGTCTTAATATTATTATTTTGTCATTGATGTCAAGAAATTGATTTTCTAATTTAGTATGATGTTGCCATATCTTAAGAAGTATGATTTGATGAGTATAAAGATGTCGGTAAAAGACACAAAAAGAATGTGATGAATAAGGGGAGAAATAAGTTATTCAATGGGCAACTATTACCGATTTAGACAATGATGAGATCATGATGTTTAGATTGTTTTGATATCATACATATGTTATTTATTGTAAAGTTAATACTATACTATGTTACCGAGCAAAGAACCTAGTCGGTAAACCCTAAGGAACCTAGTCAGTAAACCCTAAGGTTATCGCTATCGGTTAATGAAGGCGGTATGTCTACCGAGTGAAGTTTAGTATTTACCAAGTTGCAACCAAGTAATAACAGAATGCATTGAATGAATAAAAACATTATTTAATGAATGAAGCTGATGAGCTGGCTATGATTAAATGTTTGGTATGCCATGAATGAAGTTTGTTAAAGAATCTATGGCAAAGGAAAATCAGCAAGAAGATCTACAGTTCAGATTGAACCGCAACACCCTAGCACAAGTTCCAAGAAATGTATGCAAGTTCCAAGGCAAGGTAAAACGTTTTTCAGATCGAAGGATACATTGAACCTGGTCAAAGTTTGAAGATCTGATGGCTATGATTGATTGTGGGAAATGTGATCAAGGAGATTAAGCAGTTGGCGAATTGTTTATAAATAAGGAACTGTTGATAAACAATGTATGCAGGCAAGTGTATGCACAGGGATGCTACATAGTTATTACCGAGCACTGAAGCTTGAAGACCTTTTGAATAACAGAGTATAGAGCCTAGCAGATGGACAAGATAAGTCCTATATTGTATTGAGCAAATAAGAATCTGCCTTAGCATTTTAGATGTGAAGTTGCAGATAGATTTTTATTACTGTTATTTTGTGTAAAGTGACAGAAAATCTCTTAACCGAGTGGACTTAACAGTCTTATTTGTAAAACCCTCTAGCAAGGTGACATTTTGATTGAGTGTTTGAAATCCTTTAACAAGGTCACTTCTAACAAGGTGAAGATTCTAACAGATCTTAGGGAAATCCCTTAACCGGATCACATCTAGCAATGTGTTTGTAATCTTTAAAAGGATTTGCTTTTAACCGAGCATACTCTAGAAGAGTATATTCCTTAGTGGGTCCGAAATCCCACAGTGGTTTTTCCCTATTTGGGTTTCCACGTTAAATCTGGTGTTATGAGTGTTATGATGTTTATATGCTTTTGAGTTTGCATGTTTAGCAGTTTTGGTTATATTACTGAAGTATATGTTACCGAGGTTGAATCTGATATTTTTATGAAAGATTAATTTTGTATGGTTCACCCCCCCCCTCCTCTCATCTTATTAGCTTGGCATCTGTACTTAACATTAAGTATCAGAGATATCAAAAACAAAGAAAGTTGCTTTGATAAATCAAAAATATCCTTGATATTTTGAGTTAAACGAGTAAAAAGAAAATAGATTGGAGAGAACCACACAATATTTTATCTTCCACAATTACAAATAACTGAGCACAAGAAATCTGGATTATTTTTAGTATTTTTTCCTATTCTTCTATATTCTATATTTTTTTTAATCAGTCTTGGTAAATCTCCCTGATATAGAAAAATGGGGAGAAGCAAAATGCTTCAGACTGTTACATTACAAATTTTCATAACTAATTATAAATGCTTAACTAAAAGGAAACTTGATTAAAACGTCATAAATTTTTTTACCAAGTTTTATAACAAACATGAAATAGATCATAACAATAAAATGTGAGAATAGTTGGTGAATGTGAGTAAGCCCGTCATCATGACAGTGTGAGTAACAACCCATGACCCTTGGGTTGGTAAGGTTCTACTTTTAGTTGGGCGTTCTCTACATCCACTGGCTGGTCCTTCTGAACACTTAATCTCTTAAGGCCTTCAAATATGTGGTTTCACATAGGTACACTTCATAATCACTCAACCATTTAAAGTTTTGAATGATAGTCACATTCATTAGGTGATCCCTCCACCTTTTATCTATCATTGATTGCACCTCTATGACAAATTTTGAGTAATCAGCATCCAGTGTTATAACCCAAAACTTTGTATGCTTGTGTCCTTCTCCTCCTTCGCGTGTGTTATGATCTTTGGAACCATTTGATAGAAATCAATCTTTCAATCATCAAAATCCCTCATGTGTTTATCCTTATCAATGATATGAGGTATGGTCTAGTATTGGAATGTATGTAAAGAATCAATTTTTACTCTTACTTTCTACTCCTCACTGGAAACATACTTGAGCTCTTAAATGATTACACTAATTTTTTTCTCAATCTCTTTTATTGTAGGAGGAGCATCAGGATCTCTTTATGTTACTCTGCACAGGGTGATGAGAGTATTTTATGTCGGTTGCCATCTCTTTTCCAATGCTTCCAATTTGGGTTTTTCTTTTATTTAAACATATCTAACATCTTCAACAAGGATTCATAGCCCTTATACACCTCATCCAACATGTCAATAATGAATTTTACCCTATGGGCCAATATTTTCTCAAAGGTGTTGAGGATTTGTTGTATCATCCTTTGCAGGGATTCTTCATTGGCTGCTCTTAATTCTTTGATTTCCTATTCATATTTTATCTTTTCTTCACCCCATCCCTGATTATCTTCAACACTATCTATTGGCTTGGGGAGAGCATGCCTATGCAGAACTATAGCTTTATTTTGGTTACCAAGTTGTTCCTTTGTCCTATCTTTTAATGTAGCATTCTCAATATACAATCTATTAATCTCATCATTCATTTCTTTATGTCCTTGTTCTAGCTTAACTATTTTTTGTTGCATATGTTTTACTGCATCTCTTGTAAACATAGCAGAATGCATAGTCATTGTGGCCACCTCCAATGGGGAGGTACCCTTCATGGTTTTGAGGATTTTTGTCCCTTTAGTTTCTTTTACCATATCTACTAGCCTTGGTTTTCTAGTACTCTTGAAGTTCACCCAGGCAGCTAGTATTTCAGTCTTTGGTTTATATCATGTGCCACTTACCCCCTCCTCAGAGTCAAAATCTGCTACCAGTGTGGGGTCTTCTTGTTGCCTTACTTAGTCTAATAGAAACATTTGTTTTAGGGTTAACCCTGGGACAATCAACATGTTACTTTTCAGAACCACTTCTCTTGCTTCTGCTAGAGTAACATGTATATCATTAAATTTTATTTCTTTGAAGGTTTGAGCAATAAACGCCTCATGCTTGGACTCATCCACTCCAATAAGTTTCATCTATTTTCTCTCCTAAACTTACTTCATTTTTATTTTCATCCAAAAATATTTAAACTTTGGAGTATGGATGAATTCATCATCCGCTAAATAATCTCATTAACATTGCCACTCTTTCATCAATAGTATTCATAGGCTCTACTCCTTTCATCTAGGCTTCATAGCCATGGGTCCCTTCTTCATATCTAGGTGCATCAATCTATGATTTCTCCACCCCTTCATCTCCTTTTAGAGCCCTTAGTTGCATCGAAGGCTTCATTGGTGTCACCTTCTCCTTCTAATTCTTCATAAGGTACAAGGGGATTAGAATCATCTACTTTTTATTTTTTGTTTGGGGGAAGAGTAAAAGAAACCTCCTATTCAAATTCATCATCAAATACATTATGGATAACAACCCCTTGGGGTTTCTTGGGTGGAAGTGTGCCTGTTTTGGTGGAGATCCACCACCTGCCGATTTCCCATAAATTCTTTCAAATTTGTTTAAGCACAAATCAATTCTTTTCAATTCATCAATTTCTTCATTAAAAAATCCCCGGAAAGTGGGGTCATTTTTCTTCTTTTCTTCTTCTATCCTCATTAGAATATGCCACTTTTTCCTTCTCTGCGCAATATCTTGAAAGGATATACAATTTATAATCAAATCTTCTTGAATTAGTACCTCATGTGAAATTGTTTTCACAAAAGAACCAATATGATATTCAGGATCACATACTCTCTCCTTGCTAGATTTCAGAGAGTAATTGGTCTTCAAGTAACCCTGCAATTTTTCTAACATATTTGAGCCAATGTAATAATTTGCACATGTAGTATAATGCGGCAATAATGTCCCCTTCTTCCTTTTCTCAATCACTTCTTTCTCAAGCCATAGCATCTTCCACATGAATTCCAAGAAGAAAAGTCTATCTGACACAAATAGGGGTAACAAGTGAGGGGTCTGTGGGAAGCCATACACTTTGATAATAGTATGTTCTCCCATGTAGAACCAGTCAACAAAATTATGAATATGACCCTTTTCAAGATCATAGGCCAATGGTCTCAACACTCTCCTCAAATCCAATGACAATCTTTCAACCTGATGGTTGAGGAAACCTAAAACTACAATAACAAATGAATCACGGAAGACTTTGTAGTCATAGTATTTGCATCTCTTATCCCACAAATAGCACCACAGTTGCACCAGTAGTCTGTTTCCATTCTCATCCACCATTCCAAATTTTAGACGTTGGGTGAAATCTTGTTTGTTCTAACACTAGATTAAACAACACAATAAGGAGTAGTGGCGGAAATCACAACTTTTCTTTTCCTTCCAAGCCACCAACTACTCATGAATTTTCCTTTCTATCTCAGATGCAAAATCAAATTCTAAGTTCACTTCTGAATTTTGGATCCTTATAGCCATGTACATTAACGATATTGGCATCCTTACTTTAGCATCTTCTCCTAATATTTGACACAACACAAAGTAAGTTCTTTGAAAATACACAAGAAAATAATCAACATGGAAGGGATCACTACTTGTAACCATCAAGGGCTTATTATTTATACCCCTCCTTCTATAATATGGGAGCTCTTCCTTCCTTAATGTTTTGTGCAATCTATTATAATCCATTTAAAACTTCTCAAGATTAACCTTGGTTAGGGCATGCTTATTCAACATGAAATATATCGATGATAGCCAATTTTGTGACTACCAGCAAAGAATTCCCACTAGACATCCTAACAGTTATGGTTACAGGGTGGTAATTCTCTACCAACAATTGAATGAAATCAACATCTATGAAGATATCAGGCACTAATAACTTCACAACATAAAGGGTCCAAGGGTTTGACACAGAGACCTTTCCATCTCTGTTTTATAGAAATATCAAAATAAATCCTTCCTAAGATAGGGATTATGGGATCCCTACAACCCTCCAATTTATCTTTGAATACATTTTTTGCTCCGGTGTCTATTAAGTCGAGTAATGCATCCAATAATGACTTCTGCATAGGCCTCTTAGCAAGGTTTAGTGTCCTAGGTTTTTTTCTCAAAGCCTTCTTCCCCCTTTGAACTTTCACTTTCCCTAGGTTCTTCCTTCTTTCTAGGCATTTTTATCTTATGCTTTTTACTAGAAATTCAAATGACTTCTATAAATTTTGCAGCTAGATAAGTAATTGAGTACTTTCTTGCAGCTATCACAAACAATTCTAGCTTGTTCCTCCTCATCCCAAAGCTTACTTCGTGCAATTATTCAACTTGAGATGAAAAATTTGAGACAAAAATTGACTATTAATGGTGACTCTTGAGGTATTTTATGTATTTAATTTGTGTGTGCCATTAATAGCTCCGCCACCCTTTTCAAAATTTTGATTTATGACAATGTTGATGTCACCTTCAACTTGCCTCAGATCACCATTTTTGCAGTATCACAAACCTTTATAATTAACCTTGTTTAATTGTTGTGAAATAGTGACATTGGTTGTCACTATATCGCAACTCCCATTTCCTTTCTATTTTATCCCCCCAGCGATATGGCGATACCAATTTTAGCTATTATCACTATATCACAACATCATTTTTCGTCAACTATCTTCGTCCTGCGATGTGGCGATGGCCTCTTGCGTTATCGCCATATCGCAACATCATAATATCTTTATTAAGCATTTATAGCGATATTGTGATAATAGTATATTATCGCTATACCGCAATGTCTCTATTTTGCATTGAGTCCCTTCTTGCGATATGGCAATGCTTTTACTATCTTGACTCCATTTATTGCTATTTTGCAGATCCCCCAATATGATGGAACGTGGGTCTTGTGAAATGACAATACCCTTATGAACTTCATTTCCCTTGTCACTATTTTGCGGGATGTCCAATTTGATGGAACATGGGTTCTGTGAAATGGTGAAGTCATAATATGGTTTGTACCCTTCATCGTTGTTTCATTGGCCGCTGAGTATAATGAGATGTAAGTCTTGCAAAATAGCGATAACTTTGTAGTCTTCATTTTTCATTGCCGCTATTTTGCAAGTTGCTCAGTATAACAGAATAACAACCTTGCGAAATAGCAATATTCATTGATATTGCTTTATGATGGTCCATATAAGATGATAAATGGGGCATATAAGTATTTTTCAGGGGAATAGTGCAAGTTATGAAATTGTTGGCTGACAAATAAGGTTTTTCAATGAGGGTATAATTCTTTTATCAAGTTTATTGATCTAATTTCAAGGGTTTTGTTGTTGTGTTTAGGATTTTAGGCTAGAAAACACATTGAATTGTTGACAAATGGGAGGCTCAACTTATGTACCCCATTACTTGTTTATTTTATTTGGCTGTATGGACAGTAGTAGGAAAAAAAATTGGGATGTCATAATTACGCAAGGAATGCAAAGTTTGGAGGTTCCAACAGTGGCTTTGGTTGGGGATGAATGGTTATTATAGTCATTGCAAGAATCCAAGGAATATTTGGGGTGCAGAACAAAAAGTAGCAAGAAAGGGAGAAAGAGAAAGAAAAACCTAAACTACTACACATGGAAAATATCTTATTTTAGTAAAACAAGTGTTTCAAGAACTATCCATGTACTAGCAATTCTTGATTTTCACTGGCCATGTTCTGCAAGTATTAAGAATCCTCTCCACATTTATCTGTGATGACAAATGGTCCTATCCATAAATATTCAAACTTTCCATGATTCACTTTATCCTGGTTCCTTGTGTTCCACATGAGAACCATATCATCAACTTTAAATTTTCTTTCTTTTGCCCTTTCATCATGTAGATATTTAGCTTGCCCATGCATCTTGATATTTTGACTTTGAGCCTTTGTTATGTTTTCATCCAATTCTGCCAATTTCTCCAGCCTTTCCTTCATGGGTTCAAGTATGTCTATATCCTCCTGCAAGATGAATTTGTCACTGGCAGTATACTATGTATAGGAATTCTTGCATGTGCCCCATACACTAATTCAAAAGGAGATTTTCCAATCACCTTATTCACTATTATTCTATATGCCGAAATAGCCAATCTTAGTTTAGAATCCCATGCTTTCTTATTATTCTCCACCATTCTATTAATTATCTTTAATATACTTTTATTGCTTGACTTCGTCTACCCATTGCCCTGAGGGTGATAAGGCGAGGAATAAGAAACAACAATGCCAGATGACTCACAAAACTCTTTGAACTCCTCTTATCTGAAACTTATTCCATTGTCCATGACAACCTTGATAGGTGCCCCAAAATGTGTAATGATATTGTCCATTAAGAAATTCATGACTACCTTAGTGGTAGCCTATTTTGCGGGCACAACTTCCACCCACTTGGTGAAATAATCTATAGCTACTAAAATCCATTTGTATCCTCCACTAGATATATCAGATATCTCTCCTATGAAATCAATCCATTGATGAAATGGTGCTTCCACTTGCATAGGTCTCAAAGGCAATGCTCCCTAGTATTTTAGCTTACCAAAAAACTTTTGGCAGTACTCACTGTAGATGCCTAAAACTTGCACACTTAATTAAATAAATTTTATTTGTTTAATTATCATTTATCCACCTATTAATTAAACTAGGGTTTATTTAATATATCCCTTTTCTTCTAGACCAACCATTAATCAAATACAACATTTGATTAATTCCTCTCTCTATCTATTAATTGAATAAATTATATTTCTTTAATTAAATCCCCTTTTCAACATTTTAATTAAATTTACATTTAATTAAAATCATCCTTGCATATAAATAAATCAAATTTATTTATAACCCACCCCACTTGCATTTTCCTACAAATGCAAGTTGCATCCATTTTAGTTGAAATAAAGTATTTTTATTTTAATTAAAATCCTATTTTCTCCCACTTGCATCTTCCTACATTTCCCACTTGTCTCCTAATCATTCTTCTAGAACCTCTCAAGTATCACTTAACTAGCCTTAAGTCTTCTAATCATGTCACATCCCTAAATTTGGGGAAGTCCCTTCTCCAAATTTGGAAGAAAGTCTTCTAATCATGTCACATCCCTAAATTTAGGGAAGTCCCTTCTCCAAATTTGGAAGAAAGTATTCTAAATGCATCAAAGACTTTATCTCTTCGACAAGTTAACTTGTTGAGTTCCCCAAATTTGTAAGGCTCTTACAAATTTATCTCCAAAGTCTCCCAAACCATTAATGGTTAACTCAACCTCACCACATGGTTAGAGACTTTCCCTCCAACTCAACCCTCATCTAACCTAGGGGTCTCATCAAGCACTCATTGCTTTGACCATGGTTATCCCATTAACCCTTACACAAGAGTTTACCCCTTGGGTAAAATCTTTATCCATTGGTTATCCACTAACTCAAGCATAGCCTTACCTCCCAAGGTAACCACCATGTCTTCTCAAGCATTTAATGCCTCTTATATCTCCTCTCAAGCCTCCTTAGGGTGAAATTTTTCAACCTAGGATTGGATTGAAAACCTCAAAATGATTGAATAACTTTCAATCTTGACCCTTGTTAAGATTACTCAAACGTATCCATCTATTTCCCTTTTTTCCCTATAAATAGGACTCACTTTCTTCATAATAAGAATCCAAGTTTTTATGCATCTACACTATAGTCGTATAGAATTTAGCATTTTAGCCTCTCTTTGAGATCATTGTAGTAAGAATCATAACATCGATTTTATATCATGTTTTGCATATCATGTCTTAGTATATCATGCTAGTTCCATATTATCTTCATATCATTCTCATGCTAGCTTAATCTCACACTAAATCTCTCATTTGGTAATATATCTAGTGTTGCATATCATTAGCTCATGACTAAGATCTTAGTTGCATTCATTTAGATCTTAGATCATTCACTATCTCTCGTTCTTTGAGTAGTCATCCCAAGATCAAGTGCTCTTCCAAGCTGAGAGCCACCTTGAATCTAAGGGATCCTCGGAGATAGAGGACAATGGGAGGTGCTTAGAGTTTGGTTTCATTTGCTTGTTTTATGATTTCTAACCTCTAACATAATGTTTCATTGTTGTGCTTGACTTATTTCTCATTTGCAGGATTCCACACTTTAAGGCATACACTCACATTATATTGCATGTTGATAAGAATCTTTGAACATTGAAGGCCAATAGTAGCCAGTCCTTAATATCTTGTGGGCTATGGTTTTGGTTGAGAAATGTTCTGATTAATTAAAAAAATAGGTTTTCAGGACCCAAAACCTTTAACATAAGATATTAAGATAAGACACCAAAAAGATCAATGCTTAAGAACCGCATACAAAAAGACTGGCAAAAAACCAGTGAACTGAAAGGACAACAAAACTAACAACATCAAAGAAACTAAGAAGGCGCTACACAAAAATTTTCTTCAACAAGTCCTCTGCCTTTGTCACCAGCTCGTCGTAAGTAGCCTCGACAACTTTAAGGTCTTCCAGATCCATGTTAGGTTTTTTGTCCTTCTTTTTGCCTCTAGTGCGGGTTCTGGGGCCTTGAGCTTCCCCTGTTCCTTCTGTTTCCGGGTTTTGGTTGAGAAATGTTCTCCACATACTCCCTCGTGCATTTCTCTTAAGATGATGCCATCCCGTACCTCATCCAAGCATAGTAATAAGACCCCATCCTTATCCTTACAAAATAAATCTCCTTTTACAAGGACATATTTAGAGGCTTGAAGTTTTAGGGTTCTCTTCTGATTTTCACTCATACCATCTGGGCATTTTTGTGTTATGAGAAAGTATACTATATTTATATACCACGGAGTATGGTCTATGTTATAAACAACACCATCCCAACCTTCTACATTATTTACTTGTGTCGCTTCATAATTTGATTTGGTCATTAGCTTTGCCAGACCTTGCCCCCTCACCAATTTAGTGATCTGGATATCGATGTTGAACTCCTAGATCCTATTTATCCATCTACACCTCCTACCCGTGACCTCTATTTGGGAAAACACATCTTTAACTGTTGCATTTGGCACATAAGGCACTACTTGTGATCCTACCAAATATAATCTAAAAAAATTTACTACCTTAACCAAAGCATAGGCTTGTTTCTCACTAATGTCATATTTCAACTTAGCTACCTACATTGACTTACTAAAGAATGAGATTGGTTGTTCATGTTTGTCATCATTTTTCTGCAACGTGACAGTTGCAATGGTGTAAAAGGATGCAAATGAAAAAAATTAGAAGGTTTTGTTGAAGTCTAGTGATTTCAGCACATGAGCTTCTTTAATAGCCCTTTTTATGGATACAAATGCCTTCATTACCTTAGATGTCTAGTCAAGCTTTGCTCCTTTCTTCAACATTTTTTATATTGGCTTGACAATTTCTACAAAGTTAGAAATGAACCTTCTAACAAAATTAATATGTCCAAAGAAAGATTGGATAGCCTTCACCGTCATGGGGATGAGAATCTTATCTATGGCCTCAAATCTTTCATAATCAATCTTGACTCCTTGATTAGATACTATGTGCCCAAACAACTTACCCTTTATAACTGCAAAGTGACTTTTGGGGGGATATAATGAAATTCCATATTCTAATGCTTTATTAAATATTTTCTCCAAGTGCATATAGTGATCCTCAGCCTTCTTTGAATATGTAGTTAAGTCATCCTGATACACTACCATGATGATATTTATCAAATAAACAAAAGCCACATCCATCGCCCTTTGAAATGTTGCACCAATGTAAGTCAAACCAAAAGGCATTCTGACATAAAAATATGTTCCCCAAGGAATGGTGAATGTTGTTTTGTATTGTTTAGATTCTTTGACCTTAACTTGATTGTACCCTAAGAAACCATCCATCATAGATAACAATTTGCACCCATTTACCTTTTGCAATAAGGCCTCCATGTTTGGTAAAGGGTAATTGTCTTTTAAAGTTAAAATTTCTAAAATCTACACATAGCCGGATATCTCCATTCTTCTTTCTTACAGGAACTAGATTTAACACCCAGGATGAATGCCTAATTGGTTTTATTATGCCATTGTCTCTAAGTTTTTTTAGTTCTTCTTGCATCTTAGGGGCCAATGTAGGATTGATGGGCCTCTGTTTTTGTCTAAATGGTTTAGCATTAGGTTTCAATGGAATTTCATGTTGAAAAAGATCTTCTCTTTAAGATTTCAGATCATCATATGACTAGGTAAAAACATGCTTATATTTTCTTGATAGATCTATAATCATTTTTTCGACCTTTGGACTGATTTTTCTACCAATACATACCTTCTTTGGAGCATTGTTTGTTCCCAAGTTCACTTCTTCTAGGTCTCCATTGTTAACCAAGGTGACTTTTGTATTCATCCCATCATTTCTAATAAATACCCTCTCTAAGGCTACCAACCCCTTAGGTATTTTATTTGTCTTCAACTGCACTATCTCATTCCCAAAAATGGTTTCCTTGCCATCTACTACTTGGACTAGAGCATTATAGTCTATTTACTGGGACTCATACTTGTTCGTACACTATAAAAACTTTAATAAATCATCATCATTTTTAAAGACTTGCCAATGATACACATTCTCTGTCACTGAAGGCCTCGTCTTAATTTATACCTTAGTTATACCAGTGAGAGTTAAATCATTTTGCCTTAAAGCAAAATTTTCCAATAAATTTTCCATTATGTTTTTTGATCTATCAACCCAATCAATTGAGAAAGCATCTAACATTTCCACTGAATCCCATACTGCATGTTTATACTACTTCAGCCTCTTATTTTTGGAGGATTATTTAGATCTAACTTGTGGCACTATCAGTGCTAAATCCCCCAAAACACCTAGCAGTTTTATGTCATGCTTTATAGCTAAATTCAATCCCAGCATTAGTGATTCATATTCGGCTATATTGATTGTGCATTCAAATGATAATAAAAATGAGTATTTGAATGTTTTACCACTTGGAGCGATGAAGACCACACTTGCTCTATTCCCTTCCTTACTGCAAGCTCCATCAAAGTACATTTGCCACAAACCTTCTTTATCTAACAATAATTCTCCTTCAATTAGATGAGTTCTTTCAAATTGAGCTTGTGAAGGCTCAATACTAAAACTTCCTAGATCAACATCACAAAAAAGTTCATTTGATTAGGATCAACATGTTCAACTCTAGGTTCCCTGTACAACTTGATATCCTTCCCATTCACTAATATTGTTGCATATGAGAGATCTAATTGGATGTTTCCCCCTACTGCAGTTGTCCATTGTATTGATAAGAGTATACCAAAGTATGGGGAAGTGTCAACCACCGTTACATCAGTTTTGTATGAGGCTTAAGAGTAAGATGCCAGCTTGAGCTCTACATCCCACATTACTCCAATAGTTGGGACATACCGGTTGTCCATGGCATAACACTCTCCATAGGTAGTATCCACCCATAGAGCTAACTCCTTCATTACTACAAATGGCACGATTTTTTATTGTTGCTCCTGAATCTATCATGCAATTCCTAACCAATTTATTTTTTATTAGAAAAGTAGTATTAAAAGGATAAATTTGTGAGGGATTCCTTGTTAGGGTGTCTCATAAGTAAACTTCAGGGGTTTTCATTACTTCTCCTTCATTTCTACCCTTCCTTTTGTTTTCATACTTACCCCTTTCCTCATCTAAAGAAGTTTCAGTTTTGTGGGACACACTTGAAAATAATTTAATAGCACTGATACTATACTCTTCAATCTTCATCATTTCTAAGAGCAAAATTGACATTTTAATTTGTGACAAATCTTGAGTTATATCTGCAGACACCCAAAATTGTCATGTCTAATTAAATAAATATTTTATTTATTTAATTATCTAAGCCTAATTCTTCTATTAATTAAAGAAATCTTTATTTATTTAATTAATTCATTTATCCTTTTCTAGCCTTATTTTTCATTTAAATAAATACATTTATTTATTTAAATTATCCTTTTCCTAAATTAAATAAATATCTTATTTATTTAATTGATCCCTATTCCTCTATTAATTAAATAAATCTTTATTTATTTAATTAATTCATTAACCTTTTCTACCCATGACACATGTCATTCATCTCTTAATTCATACACTACCTACCCCTTTTATTATTTTATTATTTTCTATACCTACCCTCTAATTATAGCCAACCTCCTTTTACACCTCTCAATCTTATCCCTCCATTTCATATAGTGTCTTCCATATAAGGAGATGCTTCCTTCATTATCAAACCCTAATTGTTCTATGCATTCTAATAATCTTTTATACACTGGACTACACTACGATCCTACTTGCAACCACATTTCGTTCTTTGTTGAGCTCTTGTGCATATAAAATCTGAGAGAAAATATATCAAGCAAGATCAATGGAGATAGGAAGAATGGAGATCCAAACCCTATTGGACATGTGATGGTATAATCTTTGTGATTTCGTTTGATTTGCATTGTCTTAGGTAATCTTCATATGTTATGGTGGATCTTTGTTGTTGTTAGGCTAGGGTTTTGTGGTTGAATTCATTTAGTCTTTCAATATCGTTATTATTATCATCCATTTTCACCATATACATTTTGGCATGCCCGGTGGGACTCTTGTCCCTTTTGCATTTAACTTCCTTATTGCAGATTTTGTATTTTAAAGTTGCAGATCCGACGTTTTCGGCAGCATTTTGATATTTCCGGGTCTGCGTACTTTCGGATCACGTTTTTGATTTTCTAGCGTGTCTGTGACATCTGGAGTCACGTTTGTGTTATTGGCAATATTTTATTTTGCAAGTTCCAGGAAAATGCGTCTGTGTTGTAAAGTCGTGTCTGCGCTGATTTTAGGCGCGTCTGTGTTCTGTAGTCGCATCTGTGTCTCACAGAACTGTGTCTATGTCACGAAGTCGTGTCTGTGTTGAGGGTAATCGCGTCTATGTTCACCAGTTTCAAATTTTGGGTTTTTATTGATTCAATTTTCAGATTTTGCATTTAGGGTTTCAAATCTGGTTTATTTTGAGCTAACATTTTCAGATCTAGCTAACGAAATTGGTGCAGCTTGTCTTGAAAGCTAAATCATTTGGTTGAAGGCCCCTATTTTCACAAAGTCTTTTGGGTTTAAAATTTACCTAACTTGTGTGCTTGCAGGAAGGGGTGATCATTTGAAACAATCCAAACTACTAACAACTCTTTGTTGCAGGTCCTTGGCAAGGGTTTTTGGATTTTTATTGTGTGCCTTGTTTTCATAGACTAGCAAGCACTTCAATTGGTGCACTAAAATTGAATCATTGTCTTTTGTGTCTTGAGCAATAGGCTCTTTTTGTTTAATCTTTAGAGGGCCTGTCTTCTCGTGTGGTCATTAGGACTACTAGTGAGAAGAGAATGACCCAAGTGGTAGTGAGGAAAACCCACCTCTTCCGAACCACTATAAACAAATGTATTCATGGTGAAAACTATGAATAACATGTGTTGATTAGTTCATACCGACACTATGTCTCCCCATAAACCCGTTTGATCAAATTTATTTGATCAGTTGTAGGGCGTAACCCCTACCGGCTAGGAGCCTTCTGTATTTACAGAGCTGAAAGTGCCGCATGTATGGCCACACGAGCGGATGCCCTTACTAGCACCTTTTTGTTTTAGAAGCCCAAATCCTTCTAGTTGTTGGGGCAGGAGGTCAGACCTCTGGTAGCGGCCCACACACATACGGTTCTTAGTAGAGATACAAAGTTCGCCATGGGGAGTTTTCGTGGGGACTGATGCTTGGCTGACCCGAGAAGTGAGTACCGAGGGTGGAGCCAGTGAGGTCAAGCATTTAAGTATCTGCTCTGAATAGCGTAGCCTTAGGGGTAAAACCCCATGTGGGATCAACAACTATTGTCTTGGCCAGCCATAAGAATTGTGCTTGACTTATTTTAAACATTCAAAACATAAAAGACCAAACAGCAAAACATTGTGTCTTTTGTGTCTTCAAGTGTATGCAAAACATTTTTACATCAAACAACACACTTTTCTTGGATTCATTTTGAGTCTAGACACTTACAAACATTGAGTCCTCATCAACATTGTGTCCTCTTGTCACGAAAAAAAAAAATAGTCAAACAGTCAGATTTGGTCACAACAAAACGACTTCACAGATTGGAAAAAATTGCACAAATTTTACAGAAACGCGTCTGTGTCTGACATAATAGCGTCTGTGTTGTATAACCGCGTCTGTGAAGGGCAGAATCGCGTCTGTGTTCCCAGAATACACATTACACTTTGCAAAAAAATCTCAGAAACGCGTCTATGTTAAACAGAGCCGCGTCTGCGTCAGGAAACCGCGTCTATGAAGTATACAGGCGCGTCTGTGTCCAGAATTGAAAAACTGTTATAGTCCAGCAAACAAACACAGTCAGTTTCAGAATTCTTGAGCTTTCTAGGTCATTTCTCCAGGGTTTCATTTAGCATTCAACCTATCTTTGGGTCTCACAAAATCCATCATTGCTTTATACCTTACATTACATTCATATTTGTCTAAACTTGAGTCAAAAGGTCACTTGCTTGTCCTCATCATACTTTGTCAACACACTACATACAACAACACTTTGCTAAGTGGTCCCTCATCAAGGTTTCTTACCTTTGGGTCTCATTTGGTCTTACTTAGAGTCAAGGTCAACTTACCTCATCAAGAGAAACTATCCTCTCTTTGGAAGTCACACCTACTCTACTACATACATACTTGGTATTACACTTTGGACATTGCAAGTACACCTCAAATTCATTTACATTCCATCCAACTCTTGGTCTTTCATACTTTTTCCATTTTTCATCTAGTCTCACACATCTTGGTCAATACCTAGTTCATGGTTGAAACTCGTCTTCAAAAATCTAGGAGAGAAACTAAAGAGGCTCAAGAGTCCGCAAACACGAGTTCTTATGAGTATGATAATGATATCTTTTTCAATTCTGATCATACTACATTACCTGACATGGATGCCTATAGAAACATTCCAAATATTGAGAACATGGACACTACAAACAACAATGCTACACATAATGGCAATATGGACAACTTTTCAATACATTCAGTAGATGTGGAAGAATCCATTATGAATCCCCATTTCAATCGATTGGTTGAGGAAATAATGAGGAGGGATAGACAATACTTCTTACAAATGATGGCACAAAGTGGAGCCAAGATACCTCATGATTTTGACATGTCTCAAATAATGGAAAATCAACCTTTGCAACAACCTCACTCCAACATGGATCAAAAGAGACCTAATAGTGGAGGAAATAGAGGACCACATATGGTACCTAAATCACCATCAGCTTTGCTTCAAAAACCAGAGGTCCCACATACACATGGTCAAACATATGATACTCACCTTCGCAGACCATCATGGAAGTCTTATGGAGAGAAATATAATCAATCACATAGCAATGCTAAGGATCAACCACCAAAGCAATTGGATATTCAAAGGCATGCTCAAAATTTGGACACAAGGAAACCCCACGTCAAATTTGGGGGCAACACATTAGAACATGACATGCTTGTAGAGTATGGTATACATGGACAAAATGGATATTTCGTTCCTCAACATGAATCTATACCAAGTGGTCCATATATGCAGCATCACTATAGACCTCCTCCATATGAACATGTGTATGATCAATATCATCCATATATGCAACATGCTCCTCCTCCAATTGGTGCCTCAAGCATAGGGTATGGTCCAAGAAGTCGATCTCCACCTAAGAGCAATTTGGAGCAACAAATCAGGGACTTACAAAAGAAAATGGAGGACATAAATACACCAAAGCCAACATACATAATGAGAGACATATGTCCTTATCCATTTGACAAGAGCATTCCAATGCCTCCTTTTCCTACACACTTTGTGACGCCTAAATTTGATAAGTATACAGGAAAAGGGGATCCTAAGGCACACATAAGATAGTTTTTCACAGCTTGCATTGAGATAGCAGTAGAAGAGACATATTTGATGAGATTATTCCCATAGAGCTTAGGTGATCAAGCTATGGAATGGTTCTCCCAACTCCCACCTAGTATTAAGTCATGGGGTGATCTAGCAGAAGCATTTATCCAACATTTCTCCTACAACATAGAGACAGACATATCAGTCACTACTTTGTGCAACACTAAGCAAAAAGAGGGAGAATCTTTTGCATCATTCTTACAAAGATGGAGAAATCTAGCTAGCAGATGCTCTTGTGAAATTCCACAAAAACAAATGGTAGAAATGTTCACCCAAAATGTTAACAAAGACATTGGCTATGATCTAAGGAAAGCTTGTTTGTCCACCTTCAAGGACGTCATTGAAAAAGGCTTAGCAGCAGAGAAGGTCCTAATTGAACAAGGAGTCATTAAGATATTCAAGGAAAACAAAGATGACTTTACAGGGAAAAGACAAGCTAAGATTTTGGAATAAAAACAAGAACACAGTCAATGATGGTGTTGTTGATGCCAACACAATGCGACCCAAATTCATCTTTTTGGGATCAAGTTCTACAAACAATCAATTGAATACTCAAACAACTTCCAGATCATGAAGGAAGTACACTCCATTGGGAGAACCACTTGAGTCAGTTTTCAAGAAGCTAGTGGCAAACAAGGTAATCACAGTTCTAGATTTTCCTCCATATGAACCAAAGGTTAAACCAAATTGGTGGAACGATGATGAGTATTGTGAATTTCATAAGAGCAAGGGTCATAAGACAAGAAATTGTCATCGACTGAAGAACATCATACAAGATCTCATTGATAGAGATGTCATTGAGATTGAGGGACATTCCTCCAATCAAGAACATGAGATGTTTAAGGAACCATTCCCAAAACATGACAAAGGAAAAGCTAAAGTCACAGATGATTAAACCAACTATACCAGAGCATCCTACAACTATGATTCAACTATCAATCACATCTCGATGGACAATTATGTCTCTACCATTATCATCAAGGACAAAGCCCCTGAGAATTCTACCCAGAGACCCAAGGTCGTTCTAAAAGGCATTGGATCTTCTTCCGAACCTACCTCTGAATGTCATGTTACAACCCGCCGAGGTAAAATCACTTTGCAAGGTGCTCCAACTAAAAACACCGCTTCTTCATCAACCAAACCTGAGTATGACCTTGTAGAACAACTAGGGAAGACACTCGCGCTTATCTCAATCCTTGAGCTATTACGCATATCTCCCGCACATAAAGCCATTCTTGACAAAATCTTGAGAGACACTGTTGTTCCTACTGATCTGAATGTGGACCAGTTTCAAGCCATGGTGGGATACCTTTCCATTCCACACTCCCTTACTTTCACAGAAGCCGATGACGCCTCTGTAAGTCAGCCACATAATGCACCATTACACATTGAAGCCTTCATACACAAACATCGAATAAAGAGAGTCATGATAGATGGAGGAGGAGGTCTAAACATTTGCACATTAAGCACTATTACACAATTGGGATATTCTGATAAAGCCATGAATTCTACAAACAAAATCACCATCAAGGCATATGACGATGAAGAGCGTTCATCCAAGGGCACAGTTACCTTACCTCTCAGAGTCGGGCCGGTTACAAAGGATGTGGTTTGTCAAGTCCTGGATTTAAATCTCACTTATAACATATTGCTAGGACGCCCTTGGATCCATGAAATGAGGGTAGTCCCATCCACATATCACCAATGCATTAAGTTTCCTCATAATGGCGTGGAAGTAACAATTAACAGTGATCCAAATCCATTCATATACTGCAATAACCTGAAATCAAAGACTAAGACCATCATTCCCAGTAATCGTGAGGCTGTTCCTTCCTTGGCATACATTGATCTGAGTCATTAAAACCTTCAACATCAAAACAAGGTGAGCTTAAAGGCAAGTTTCAAGACAAGGGCATGGGGGAATATACTTTAAATCAGACCATGTACTTACGACAAGTCATGAGTTCCCCAAAAGAATATGGAAGACCACATCCTAACAAGCAAGTCTCCATCATGATGCTCAAATGGGACCCTACTACCTTTCAAAGATGGGGTGAACTAGAAGAGGAAGATTTATACCAAATGCTTTTCAGAGACAATGAAGAGGAAACACAAGATCACATCAATCTACCATGTGAGAAATATGGCAAAGGCTTCAAAATTCTACAAAAATTTGGGTATGATGGAAAAAGCCCTCTGGGGTTACGAAAGAAAGGCATCATTGAACCTTTACAACCTGAATTGACTTTCAAGAAGGAACGCTCGAAAGGACTTGGTTTCTTAACTCCTAAGGTCCACACCCAAAGGACAGAAGAAGCCTTGCAAATCAAAGCTACCAAAATGCAACAAGAGGATCGCTATTCCACAGATTCTAACGAATGGGAATGGGGTTCAGACAAGTCTTCCAGTGACTACGAGCTCACCGAGATATTCAGAAAGCTAGATGAACCCACAGAAGAAGAGGAATTTTATAACAAGTTCAGAGTTGGTCAAGAAACAACCCATGAGGAGTCTACACAGTCCTTGTCTCAAGGTTCTAGGTTGAAATCACATAGGATGAGAACACCTGTCCCAGAGTGCGCTACTAGTGATGATAATTTGGATTTGCTTGTGATCGAGACTGATGAGGAGAGTGCCATCGATGACCTCGATAATTACCTTGACATACCCGCATATAACTACATCTTTACTCTTAGCTCCGCTAACTTCGAAGACATTAACGACCTTCCCCTTATTCACCACCAACTCATTGACTGGGATCATGAAGGACCTGCATAGTTTGACACATTCCAAAAGCTTTTATTGACTACCTGGGGATACGGGATGATCTTCCCCCTGGAGACCATAAAGGGAGATACACTATAGAACTCAATCGCGTGGCATATTTTAGTGAGGGTGTCGAACCTTCTAGTCGCAAAAATGTGAAAATAAGAACAAATCAAGGGTCTTATGGTGAAAACCACACTCTGGCGCTGTCTGACCCCAAAAAAGTAAAAAGAAAGGACGTATCTGAGGGCGAAAACCTCTCTGAGGCACCCGAGAATGGAAGGCTCGACATTCTCCCAGCATCATATGAGGAAAAGTCATCCATGTTGGTAGAGGATACTATCAAAACAAACATTGGTACAGAAGAGGTTCCACACAACATATTCCTAGCTCAATCACTGACAGAGTCCGAAAGGTCAAAATTCATAAGTTTCTTCAAAGAACGACAAATCAACTTTGCCTGGTCATATGCTGATATGCCTGGATTAGATCCGGATTTGGTAATGCATCATTTGACAGTCAAACTGGGGGCAAAACCAGTAAAACAGAAATTAAGAAAATGCATCCACAAGTGGCATTACTAGTCAAAGCAGAACTTGAGAAGTTATTGGATGTCGGATTCATACGCCCAATCGATTATCCCGAATGGATCTCCAACTTAGTGCCTGTCAGTAAACCAGATCGCAGCATCAGAATTTGCACAGATTTTAGAGACATCAACAAAGCTTGTCCAAAGGATGAATTCCCATTACCAAACATTGACTTGATTGTTGATCTCACAGCAGGTCATGAAATGTTATCATTGATGGATGGATTCTCTGGTTATAATCAAATAAGAATCACACCTGAGGATCAACATAAAACATCATTTACTTGTCCGTGGGGAACTTTCTGCTGGAATGTCATGCCTTTCGGGCTAAAAAATGCAGGTGTGGCATATCAAAGAGCCATGACTACTATCTTTCATGATCTCATGCATGTAACCGTGGAAGATTATGTTGACAACCTCTTGGGAAAATCAATAGATAGAAATACACATTTAGACATACTTTCAGTCGTCTTTGATCGGTTGGAAAAATACAAAGTAAAATTAAACCCCAAGAAATGTGTCTTTGGAGTAACCTCCGGGAAGCTCCTAGGATTCATTGTATCCAAAAGGGGAATTGAAGCTGATCCAACAAAAGTCAAGGCCATCTTGGAAATGCAACCACCAAGAAATATTAGTCAACTTCAATCCTTACAAGGCAAACTCCAGTCCATCCGAAGATTCATAGCACAACTGGCAGATAAGTGTAATCCTTTTCAACACCTGCTACATAAAAATATCAAATTCAAATGGGATGATAACTGTCAACAGGCTTTCCAGATGCTCAAAGATTATCTTCTAAATCCGCCAATTCTGATGCCACCAGTTCCAGATCAACCACTGTTATTATACATTTCAGCTACTCCAACAGCATTGGGGGCACTCTTAGCGCAACAAATTGTTGAGGGCAAGGAAAAAGCAGTATATTATATCAGTCGCACATTGGTGGGATATGAGCTAAACTACACACCAATTGAGCGTGCATGTCTCGCTGTGGTCTTTGCTTCGCAGAAATTACGACATTACATGCTTACTCATAAGACTAAGTTAGTTGCAAGGATAGACCCATTGAAATACCTTCTCAATAAGGCAACACTTACTGGGCGACTGGCCAAATGGGTAATGATCCTGAGTGAATTCGACATCGAGTATGTAGACAGAAAAGCAATAAAAGGACAAGCCATCGCAGATCAATTAGCAGATGCTCCCATGATAGATGATGTTCCTCTAAGTTCAGAATTTCCAGACGAATCCATTTTGACAATGTCACATGCCAAGCCATGGCAACTGTACTTCGACGGCTCATACACACAGCATGGGGTAGGAGCTGGCATCCTCTTTATAACTCCTCAAGGGGATTCTATACCAGAATCATACCGCTTATCATTTCCCTGCACTAACAATATAGTGGAATATGAGGCATTAACAACAGGATTACGAATTGCAGTTCAATGGAAGATCCAGGAACTTCATGTTTTTGGGGACTCCCAACTTGTCATCCATCAAGCAACTGATGATTACCAAACAAAAGATGAGAAATTAATGCCTTATAAACAAATGGTGGATGACCTGAAACAACACTTTACAAAGATAGACTTTGAGCAGATACCAAGAGAGCAGAATCGCGCCGTAGATGCCATGGCTACAATTGCTTCCCTGATTGATTTACCTCCAAAGGAGACCCGCTATGAGTTCTTGGTGGATAACCTTTTGGTCCCTTCATATGAGATCATGCCTACTAAGATGATATGCGTTGTTGGTCTCGAATCCCAGTTATATGGTTCCATTTTCACATGCCTACGTGACAATACTTTACCTCCTGCTCTATCAAATAACCAACGTTGCACTTTCATTCGCCAATCCTCTCGATATGTCATTTTAGCTGATATCCTATACCGGCGAGGTCTAGATGGCACTCTTCTTAGATGTTTAGAAGGCAACAAAGCTCAGATTACGTTACGGGAAGTGCATGAAGGGATATGTGGTCCACATGCTAGTGGTCCTACCTTGGCCAAGAAACTCATCAAGATTGGATATTATTGGCCCAATATGGAGAAAGACTCATATCAGTTTGTCAAGAAATGTAAGCAATGTCAAATTCATGGAGACCTCATACATGCGCCAGCACAAGAACTTCAACCACTTGCGTCTCCTTGGCCCTTTTGTCAGTGGTGACTCAATCTCATAGGCAAGATTCACCCTCCTTCTTCCAATGGTCATAAATTCATTATCACTGCCACAAAGTATTTTACAAAATGGATTGAAGTCGTGCCTCTCACACAAGTTACTAGAAAATAGATTGCTACATTCATCCTTAACTATATCATTTGTCGATACGGTATTCCTGTTTCCATTATCATTGATAACAGGCGTCCCTTCAAAAATCAGGATGTTCGTGAACTCTGTGACCGCTTCCATATCTCCCATCGTTTCTCCACACCATATTACCCCCAAGGTAATGGCCAAGCTAAGGCGTCTAATAAAACAATCCTTAAAATCCTTAAGAAGGCAGTCGACGATGTTGGTCGTAATTGGCATATCCAACTTAATCCTGCACTTTGGGCCTACCGCACAAGTGTCCACACACCTACAGGAGCTACACCCTATTCACTTGTCTATGGTACTGAAGCCATCTTGCCTATTGAGGTCAAACTACCCTCTTTACGGGTTTCTTTGCAAAACATCATCAGTGATGAAGACTATAGGGTTTCTCGCTTACAAGAGCTGAAACTATTGGATGAACAAAGACAAACTGCTTTTAGTCATCTCAAGGTTTACCAACAACGAATGAGTCGCAGCTACAATCACAAGGTCAAGCCTCGCACATTTGAGGTAGGGGACTTAGTTCTCAGATAAAATCCTAAAAATCAACAAGACATAGAGAAGAAGGGCAAGTTTGAACCAAACTGGCTTGGTCCCTACATTATTACAGCAGCATATGGATCTGGTGCATATCAGCTCTCAACTATAGAAGGTGAACCTTTGGAGGATCCTATCAATAGCATGCACCTTCGCAGGTTCTACACATAGCTTTTCAAAATATCCTAATTCAAAAATACAAAAAAATCATAAAAATAAAAAATCGTTACTTGGTGAAAACCTGGCAAACAGGCACCTTGTGACACAAAAAACATTGAAAAATTGAAAAAAGTAAAGAGAAATAATTTCGTCCGATGGTGAAAACCACTTCAGTGGTGCCCTGGGCAAGTACCATGGTGAAAACTGGGTCACCAATGCCATGCGTAGAGACATTGCTCCTCCCTCCTTCAAGATTCACTTTCATCCCTTCACTTTGCACACACTCACAACCAATTCATCCATAATAAACTTACCCATTCCCATCATGACTTGTTATTGATATACCCAAGATTGGTTAGCCATTCATAATAAACCTCCCTTTTCACCCCTTTCCATTCATAATAAATCAGATCCTATCTGTGGCTAAGGCAAAATCCTACGTTTAGTAATGGGTGTGGAACTGAGAACATCACATGTTTCGAGGAGTATAGTTTCTTCCAGCTTCCTTCAGTCTATCCACGCACAATCCGCAATAAAGCAACATTTGCATCATAGATCTGCAATAAAGTTTCATCTTCTCCACAATAAAGTATTAGTTTCATGGATTCAGTCAGTTTCAGATGAGACACAGCAGCAACAATGGGCTTCAACAAATCAAATCTTTCAACAGACTCAAACAACATTATGGTTCAGTGCTATCTATCCTTTTTGTGAAAGTAAACATTGTGACCACAATCAAATAAGACTTATACAAGTGACAAGAGACACTAAACTTGAGGACTACAGTGGATGTTGGTGTCGAGTCTTAGTTTTCTTTTGATTTCATCTTTTTTAGTGACATGTCTTTTAGCTTTTCTGGGATGTCTCTGACTAGAGATTCTATCTCCAGGATGTCTTTGACTAGAAAGGCGAGGATGGGGTATCATCACCTATTTGTATTTGTTGTCTGTGGATTGTCTCTTAGTAATGCTATGACTTATCCAAGGATATGAGGACACTGTGAGTCTAGTATGAACTGGGGCATTCCTTGTTTGTGACTGTCTTATCTCCATGCAAACAGGTACAATGACTTTCTGGGTCGAACATATGCCTCGATTGTCATAACCTACTTGCCATAATAAAGCTCAATGATGATAACGCACAAAAAGCTCATTTCACTTTCATATCTTCTGTCTTTCATCCCCCTTTCTTGATTGACCTCCATTGTCCTTCTCGAGTCTGCGTAGCCTGCTATCACATGACTGAGTATAATGACACACCAAAAACATTTGCATTTCATATAGTTGCACCTGCATTACCGCATATAAGCATTTCATATATACATATAGATATCACAATCGCATCACATCCTACACACAACACCTATTAGCACAATTTACATTTGCATTATCATATTCATTTGCATTACATACATTCACATTTGCATCATGCATACACATATTAAAAACATAAAAGAACAAAAAAAAAAATATACTGCATTACATCATATAAATATTTGCATCCATACCATAAAACAAACATCACATAAGAGCATCTAATCACATAGGTACACATGCATATAGCTGCCATAAAGATGAATCATCTCATATATATAATCATAAAAGTGTCATGATACAATGATGTCAAAATCATATGGCTACAAAAGCACTCGCAGGTTTCTACATCATCATACAAAAATGGTACAAAACTGATACATAGGGAGCCCTCTACGGCTATGATGAACTCCCTCCCTCGGAGCCGCCTGGCCTCGATGGAATCTGAGCCCCTGAAGGACCCGCCCTAAGATCATCCCGCCTGTCCCCTCCATCTGGTGGTGGTGGAGGACCCATAACCCCACTACTCGATGCCTGTCTCCTCTAGCTCCCTACCGTAGTTGTTGTTGTACGCGACGGTCTATGGAAGCTCCTCGCCCGCTAATCTGCTGGCACTGCACCATAGTAGAGATCTCGCCAGTAGGCAATCTCCTCCCCTGCTCGCAGGACATAAGCATATCCTGCCCCTATGTCCTCCGCTGCCTATCTCCCCGCCCTCAGTGTTGTCTCAGCCTCTGTATAACGCTGAATAGCCTGATCACGCTCCCGCTCAGTATCTCTGAGCCTCCTCCTGAGCCGATCCCTCTCCCTCTCCAACTCCTGGATCTCATCTGCTTGGCCCTGGCAAATCTCCCTCAGCTCTATCAGCTCATCCTCCTTTAGGTCAGCCCCCTCCGCCTTTGCCTGTGGCTCCCCCTGTACGGGTGCCTGCCCCTGTACCTGTACCTATCTGGGACCCTGTGCTGCTGGCACCTATAGCGGCAATCCACTACGACCCCTCACCACCCGAGCCTATCTCTCCTCACCACCCTCCCTCCGAGGTGCAACCCTCCTCTCTCCAACTACTCCCCTCCTCCTCTGTCGGCCTCTGCTCCCATCACCTCCACCATCATCATCCTCTCCACCCCCATCTCCATCCAACGGCTCTCCCAGATCCATCAAGCGTGGGAATGGATGCTCTGCCCAGTATGCTGTGTACTCGGCATACATGTTGGCATCCTCAATCTCTGGCCACATGTCCCAGGGTAGGGGCATCATCTCTATTGGTTGTGTAACTGCCTGATCATATGACAGCAAGGGCCCAAACTGTGCCTGATCTCTGACCGTCCGTGTATACATGCCTGAGCCCCGTGGCATCCTCTGGATCCTGCCAAACTATCGGCCAACCCTGTCCACTAGCTGCCTCTCCAGCACATAGGGCGTCCGCCCAATCAGATACCTGCTCCAGAAGGTGTAAGGGAGCTCAATTGCATCGTCCTCCCACTGCTCGCATCCCAAATATGGCCTCCATATGACCACATCAATATCGTCTATCATGCATCACCAATGCTCCAACCTGCCAATCTGTGGCTACGACGTGATCATATCATATAAGTGCACAAAGTTGCATCCATGTCCCCTGCCTCTAAAGTGTATCAGCCTTGTCACTAGCAAATGCTCGTAAGCCCATACCTACAGCAATGTCACCCCGCAGCCCAATCCCACTGATCCGTGGTATACGAACTGATGCAGCTCATAATAGAGGTGTGCCAGCACACATGGTCCCCAAGCATATCTGGTGTGCTGCGTCACCAGTGTCTCCAGTGCTCCTCCCCAACCCACAGCCAACCCTCGTGTTGCCCTATCTGGACACAGGAACCCACTGATCGCTCCTCCTACCACTACTGGCAGCGCTAGCCCTGTGGCTGTCATGGTGTCCCACGCCACGTGTCCTGCCCTCATCTCCAGTCCTGGGTCCTGGAATACTCATCTCAGGGCCTCCCTGTCTCCATCTCGATCATATGGGATCAGCTCCCCATCGATCGGTATCCTCAGTATCCTATATACATCCTCAAGGGTGACTGTCATCTCACCCATCGACAAATGAAAAGTACAGGTCTCGGAGTGCCATCTCTCCGCCAGCGCAGTCAACAGTCTCATGTTCGCCCAAAACTCAGGCACATACAGAACGTGTCTCAATCCCATCTCCTCAATAGCCGCTCAGTCCTCAAAGGACAACTCAGGTCGCAACCTCTGAGTAGACAAGAATCTCTCCCGTGACTCCAGCATCGGCAAATACTCCTGCAGTCAAGCAAATCACTCATGTCAGTCATAGTGGCATTCCCTGTTTATCACAAAATGCTACTTTTTATCTAAATGCATATGGCATTCTATCCTAGTGACACTCACTGTTCATCACAAAGTGTTGCTATCTATCCTCGTGACACTCATTGTTCATCACAAAGTGTTGCTTCTATCCTAGTGGTACTCCCTGTTCATCACAAAGTACTACGTGTGTGACACTCACTGTTCATCACAAAGTGTTACTTACATTTGCACTCCCTGTTCATCACAAAGTGCTGCTCATACTCTAGTACTCCCTGTTCATCACAAAGTACTATATCTTGGTACTCACTATTCATCACAAAGTGCCTTGATCTATCCTAGTCTTCTTAGAGGACCTGCTTGAGTGTATCCTCTCAGTAGCTTATCCAATCGACAACATATGTTCATCACAGAACTGCCGATTTGACCTAGAAGATGCAACTTCACACTTTTTAAAACACAAATGCGCTTACCTGACATAAACGTGCTTGAAGACTGCACAGACGTGCCTATGCTCTGCACAGACGCGCCTGGGCGACACAGACGTGCCTTCTTGGCATAGACGTGACTAACCATCACAAACGCGGCCGCATTTGACACAAACACGGGTTCAAACGCAGACGCGCCTATCACAAACACAGACGTGCCTCTCGAGCACAGACGCGCCTGGCACCAATGTAGACGCACCTAGACATTTTTGGACACTTTTTGGACCCTAGTCTAAGCACATTTATTGCTCTATCTAGCATGCATTAATGACAAAATTAAATGCGTCGAAGTACGAGGAGGTTTGGTGGTACTTACCGGCTCTCCTACCTCTGTTGGCCTCTGAAATCGGCAAACGATGTCGAATCTGTGAACGAAAGCCATCGCTGCTGACTGCTACTGCTCTATTTTTGCTCTGCAATCTGCTCTCGTGGATGTGTAGATGACAATGAGGATGTATTTTTCCCCCCGTGGTCTATCTTATAGCCTACCCTAGCCCTCGCCTTCGTTTCTCGAGTCAGTCTTCTTTATCCCGTGACTCTATCACTTTATCCGATCATTCTTCTCTAGCCTTTATTTCTTATCGAGAGATTGTCTGCTATCTTTCCAAACATTTTCATCCAATCTCTCGAGGGGGCATATCATTCCCATCTTGGGGCAACTCTGTATCAGTTCATCTTATCTTCTTTGAAACAACGCGACAAGCCGCATTGTCTCAAAGAGGGGCAAAATGTAGACACCCAAAATTGTCATGTCTAATTAAATAAATATTTTATTTATTTAATTATCTAAGCCTAATTCTTCTATTAATTAAAGAAATCTTTATTTATTTAATTAATTCATTTATCATTTTCTAGCCTTATTTCTCATTTAAATAAATATATTTATTTATTTAAATTATCCTTTTCCTAAATTAAATAAATATCTTATTTATTTAATTGATCCCTATTCCTCTATTAATTAAATAAATCTTTATTTATTTAATTAATTCATTAACCTTTTCTACCCATGACACATGTCATTCATCTCTTAATTCATACACTACCTACCCCTTTCATTATTTTATTATTTTCTATACCTACCCTCTAATCATAGCCGACCTCCTTTTACACCTCTCAATCTTATCCCTCCATTTCATATAGTGTCTTCTATATAAGGAGATGCTTCCTTCATTATCAAACCCTAATCGTTCTATGCATTCTAATAATCTTTTATACACTGGACTACACTACAATCCTACTTGCAACCACATTCTATTCTTTGTTGAGCTCTTGTGCATATAAAATCTGAGAGCAAATATATCAAGCAAGATCAATGGAGATAGGAAGAATGGAGATCCAAACCCTATTGGACATGTGATGGTATAATCTTTGTGATTTCGTTTGATTTGCATTGTCTTAGGTAATCTTCATATGTTATGGTGGATCTTTGTTGTTGTTGGGCTAGGGTTTTGTGGTTGAATTCATTTAGTCTTTCAATATCGTTATTATTATTATCCATTTTCACCATATACAATATCAAATGATGAAAAACTTATATTTTGTTCAAGTCTACTTACTCCAGGCTCATTTGGTTTTTGTTTTTCCACACTTTGCCACTTTTGATGATAGTTTTGTGGCATCTTATTTTTATCTATTACTTTTTCCTTAGGGACATACTTTTGGGAGGCATTCGGATGCAACTTTTGCTTGCATTCTATTTAGTAGCTATAGGATTAGAGCCAATGATCTATGTATCTTTTATAAACATCCTTGATGGTGTACCTTGGTCAAGGTTAACATTTCTATTCATGAGGTTATAATTACTCTTAGTTTGGTCCACCACTGCAACTATCAAGACCTTAATTTCTTCTTCTATTAGCCTTCTTAAATATGTTTGGTCTCCTTGATGTTTGGCCATGCATATTTGGTTTTCAATCTTGCTTTAATCTTCTTGGTTGGAGAATATTTGTTGATCCATATGCATATTGTATCTTTGTCTATCTACATCATATTCTGGTCCATCGTCTCTCGAGGATAAATAGTCCATACTTACCTCCATGTGGTCCAAATGATAACATGTTAACCATGTGATTCCCCATCTCCTGCTGATAGGCTACTTCATCTTCCACTGATTGAGCTATAACATAGAAATCAGGTGCATGAGGCAAATTACAAGCCATGCACCAAGGGTTATCTTCTACCATATTTCCCCCATGCTTTTTTAGTGGGTCAAGAGTCTCTTTGCTATTGTTTTGTTTTTCCTTAATAGGCTTGCCATTTTTCCAATTAGTCCTATAGGGTATATCATGCAACCTTGGTATATGAAAATTAGGTTCGCCATATGTTTCTATCACCTTTTGCCACTTTATTAGATAAATCTTTTACAATAATCCAAACCTTTTCTAACTTATCTTCTTCTTTTGTTTGTTTGTTTTGATTATTTTTGGGGTTCTGCAATATTCTGATTCCCTCTCTCTTTCCTACCTTTCTTGAAGCTTTTCTAATATTTTCTATCTTCAAGGCAAATCTACATAAGACATTTGGATTTTTCATACCCCATTTTAGGGTCAAACACATTCATGTAGAATTCTATGCATAGGATCAGTAGGTTTCAAGTGCGGTGTAACGTTATATAATAGCTTCATAAATCTTAAATTAAATTCTAAAACCAACTCATTGAGATTTTTCTAAACATTTGTGATTTCATGCAAGGAAAATTTTGGGTCTGAGTGGTCTCCATACGACTCCTTAAAAATTCCCCTGAATTCATTTTATGAACTAATTGCTACATTGGGGAGATTGTCAAACCAATCTCTTGCATCTTTGACTAATGATTTCATAAACAACTTCATGTATACATCTTCACATTGTACATCAAAATTATCCATGATTATTTCAAAGGCTCTAATACGATCTTCTGTTGAAATGGCCTGGTTTCCTAAAAATTGAGGTATTGCATTTCTCACTTCATTGTCAATCTGATTTGGGTATCCTGGGATCCCAGAGAAATCCAATTGCCTGAACCTAGTTATATTCATGGGTCTCCTAACAAATAGATTTTGCCTTTGATTTGATTGATATTGTTGGTATTGTGCTTGTTGATTCTGCATTTGTGGGCCTTGTTGGAACTACTGATGTTGTTGATTCTAATAATTCCTACCATAAGAGAATTGTGGTATGTAATGCCCATTCCTAAAAGGGTTATATTCCCTATTATGATAGCCCATCCCCCCTTGGCTCATGGCTACACTAGTTCCAAAGGGGATGGAATTTGTGGATGAATGAATGGGATTGTTGATAGGAATAGATGATATTGGCATAGTGTGTTGTTTGTATTGTGAGGAATTCCCAACTATAGTAGTCATTGAGGAATGTAATGGGTTACTAGCCATAGGCATTCTTTGTTGAAGTTAGGTAGATGTATGGGGAATATATTGTGTAGTCATGATGGCCACTTCCTGGGCTATCATGTCCCTTTCTGTATTAGCATCAATCTCCTTCTTTCTTTTTCAAGCAAGTCAATTTCAGTTTGCAAGTAGCCTTGTGTCTGGCTACTTAATGAGGATGATCTATTGCTAGTACTTCCAGGTGTTGAGAATCCTGGGGGGTACCAAAAAGTTGCATATTACTATTGTCACCCCCTTGACACCGGTGTGCCAACACTCTATGTTCCTATCTAATACCATTGCACCATATTGACTTTGAATTTTTCTTTCAACTTCAGTAGAGAATTCTATATCTACAAGAGGATTTACATATTGACTTTAATATCGCCCATTCTTGTATTTCTTTGGTTCCATTTCAGATTGATTTATTTCCTTTTGATTTTAATTTTGGTTTTTCTTCTCTTATGTCTTTTTTGCCCCACTTCGATGTGATCAACTAGATGGTTCTTATGTAATGATCTCCTATAGACAAGGCCAGAGTTGCCACCCTTTTAGGGAATTAAATCTTCTTCTCCTGAGTATTATCCTACAACAAAGCCACCTTATAACTTGTAACAACTTCTCAGATATAAATTTTAAGATTTTGACTCCTTTTCCCAAACAAAATTATTAAGTGGTCCCCAGTAGAGTCTCCAATTTGTTGATTTGGGACCCAAGAGAGCTAACGAGGACAACCAGAAATCTCTGTGAGTTACATACTTTCAAGTTCTATAATTAAAATGTTGTTATCTACTGACACTTGACAACTTTCATACTTTGTGCTCATCTTGAGTGGAGAGGTTGATCAAGTGAGCTCTTGAGAGGTTGCCAAAGTCCTTTTGGAGTGGTTTACTTTTCCCCCCTCTACATTTTGGTGAAGCTCACATGAAAGCTTATGTCTTGTTTGTTTGGTTTATCTTAAAACTCTATGAAAATACTTTCCTTAAGCAATCATTTCAATACTTTTGTAAAGTTCCTTTGTTGCACACTTCCAGAGTTGTCAAATTATTGTAGAGCTTGTCTATGAGCTTTACAACCCAAACTTCCTCTAGGGTTGTTGTGAGGAGAACTTATAGACCAAGTATCTTGCTAGATTGTTATAGCCCTACTCGACCTAGTCCAATGTTCTCAAGTATGGTGGATCTCAGTGATCCTTTTGCTTCCTATCCCATTAAGAACATTCTTATAGGAGGATCTTCTACATCTAGCTCACAACATAATTCTTATAATAATACTGACAAATACTCCCTTAGGGTCTCCTCTTGTTGCTGATCATGAGTCTACTCTTGTGATTATGTTTGATTAGATTCAGTCTTTAGAGGAGAACTTGAGGGACTTCAAGAGATTTCTTTATCAAGAACATATCATCCCTAGGTTGGTTTTATTATTCATCATTTGAGAGATATGCTTATCTCAGATGATAAGGGCTTGGAGGTATTAAGGGCTCTTTCTATGATCGTTAGATTTGTTGATGCCCACACCCAAGATGGTTAGTATAAGACCACTGACACATAGCTTAGTGTTGATATACCTAGAGTGTTGGTTAACATGATGGGTATTGGACCTACTTGTAGCGTCTTAAAATTGCGACACTTGCAATTTCGACTACATTTGGGTCTTCACGATGGCGGCGCAATGTTGAACCTGAATGGAGACCCCGAAACCTACTTGTAACACCAAAAACTGCATTTTTCTGCACCTTGGCATGATCCCTCCTTGCACCCTGCTGTCCCGGGAGGTGGGACCATGGCGCCCTGCGCCCTGGTCCCTGGCCCTATTTTGGGCCCGGTCTCTTTTGGGCATCGGGTCTTTAAGTTTGCAATTCGGGAAATAATGTTTCCTGGTCGGCCTAAGGTCGGAAAAATCAGTCTATCAGCCCTAATTGACAAGTATATAAACTACATTTCCTCTTCCAAAAAAGGGGGGAAGACATATGTGAGCAAGACGCGGAAGCAATATTCAAACATTCAAACATTCAAGCATTCAAGCATTCCTTCAAGCAATTGAGCATTCTAAGTCTCCATTCAAGGCTAGGTGTTGCATTCAAGACAAGGATTCAACCATTGAAGAGGAGATCACATACAACATACAACATACTACATACATTACACCTTCACATGTAAGAATACAAACATTCTTACAACAAGGTATCAGTACTTGTTTACATTACAAACATTTACATTTACAGCATTCTCATTTCTTGGTTAATTCCAAAACCGAGGTTTGACCTAAAGGCAAACCCCTAATCCCTAACCCCCCAATCGTCCTCTCTTTTCTGTGTGTAGGTTGCAGGTACGTGGCTGTAATTGAATATCTGGAATCCTTGTGCAGAGACGAACAGATCCACCTTTGTTTCGCGGATTTTTCGGAGGACCATGTGCACGTTGGGCGCCATCGTCCCGTCAACTTTCGCTCAAATTTGCAGAACAACACCGTCTCGACATTTTACTGCTAATTCCAGGTCCGCAGCTTCATCCCATATCCCTATCTTTGTTTATAAGTGAATCTTTCCTACTTTACATGCATTCTTAGTTCAATCTTTCTATCTACATTCTTTACAAAAGAAGGTATCCTTGATGTCTCAACCCTTGAAACTCATTTAGAATCCAATCTTGCATTGCGTGGGATTGGATCTTGTGGGTTTCAACCCCTCTTTTGAATGTAAAGTCTCTCCTAAGTGAAAACCATCAACCCTAGTGATCTCCCTTCTCTCTCCTTGGAGTTGGGGAGGGGAGGACAACTAGGGTTCGATTTTTCCGCTTTACACTACTATCGATTTGTTATCGAGTGACACTATACCTAGTTTCAATGTCTCTAAGACACCCTTGGGATATACCAACATGACTATCACTTCCACTACACAAATTGCCTTTCCTAGCATCGGTGCAGGTGTTGATATTGTTCTTGGCATTGGTGTTGAGAGTGGTGCAAGTGTATGTGCCTCTACAACTTTGCCTCTGCCTCCTTTGCCTAATACTACAGTTTTAAACACCATCTTGCAAAACATGGGACAATTGCGGAAATACCTTACCACCCTTGCATTTGCTACCAATCAATCTTCACTTATTGCATACTATCATCATAATCCACTTGACCTATGCATCTTGAACACCATCACCCCCTAGGAGGCTGAGAAATTAAAATTTGACTGATATAATGAAGAGAGTAATCCCAATGTTCACATTAATTATTTCATGACTGTTTGCAACAATTATCACAATTTAGATTTCATATTGATGAAGTTGTTCTCTAAGTCCCTTAAGGAGCCATACTAGAATGGTATAGTTCCTTGCTCGACTATTCCATTAAATCATTTGACCAACTCATGGATGGCTTTCACATGAGGTTTCAAACAAACATTAGAAGTGCATCGTCCTAAAATTGCACCCCTTTGCAATTTTGACAGCATTTGGGGCCCTCACCTTAGCGGTCTCATCCCTACGCTTAATCGGGACCTATTTATGCCTCCCCCATGAAATAAACTTCATGTTTTCATCTTGCACTATGTTGGGGCCCCTTTTTCCTGACCCAATTTGGGGTAGGACCAGGGCGCCACGCCCTGGTCCTCCCTAATTGGGACCTATTTTGGCCCCTAGGCCCTATCTCAAATTTGAGCGGGAATTGATTCCTCATGCCAACCTATTTCAGAAAATTAAATGTTTGATGACAGGAAGTTATATAAGGAGGTCTTCCCCTCTCATTTGGATATGCATTCATGAAGGCAGAATTGGATCTCAAGCTTTTGAGCATTCAAGCATTCAAGCATTCATCATCAAGCATTCTTCAAGGCCGCCTATTCTTTATCTATCCATTGGAGCAACATTACTTCATTCAGTTTCAAGCATGTGTGTGTGTGTTAGGGTTTTTCCATGTTCATGCCATTTCATACTACATATGTGATTACATCCAAGAAGCAAAGCATCATCATCATCTATTACAGATCTGAAGGTATACCTTTCCATCATTTATTTCAAGCATTTGCAGTATTTCATTCAAGGTTGATTCCAAACCAAGGTTTGACTTGAGCAAACCCCTATTCCCAACCCCTTTCTCCTTCTTTCTATGTGCAGGAAATAGGTGTGCAGTTGTACCTCTAGAATTAAGCTTTATTTGCAAAGACAAAAAAAACCCTTTTCGACACGTGGAAAGTTTGAAGGACTAAGAGGGTGGGCATCCTGGTCTAAACACATGGTCCCTACTACATTTGGTAGATTTCCTAGAGAAACTCCAAACCATTACATACTTCTCAAATCCATGTGCATAATGAAATCATGAATTTGTAGCTCACTGTTTTCGCTTATTTTTGTCTTCAATTTCAACACTTTACTTATTCAACTTACAAAAGAGGTTCAAACACAATAAATCTACTTAGTATTCAGTCATTGTGTCATTTAGGATTGGATCTAGTGGATTCATCCCCTCTTTTGAATGTAAAGTCCTCCAAGTGAAAATCGGCTTAGTGATTTTCCCCTTGTGGTGAATTTGCTAAGCCTGAATTTTCCACTTTACAAGAAGCAAGGTCACTATAGAATACCTTATTCGCTATAAGAAAAAACCTAATGAGAGGGTTACTGATTTCATTTCTTGTTATTAATCAATCTCTACAAAGATCCCATTTGCCTTGCCAAATAGTGATTCAATGCAAAGAATGTTTATTGGAAATTTGCAGTTGGCATTGAGCAAGAAGTTGACTCTTAATCGTAATTCAAAATTTACTAATATCTATTTTGTGCTTACTGACTATCAAAATGCATTGACTCTATTTGGAGAATCTTCAACAAGCTCTCATGTTGATGCTTTTGAGGGTGTATCTTCTTCAAGAGGGCCTAAAAATAAAAGTTGTGATGAATGTCAAAATCGTACCTCAGACAACTAAGATATCTACACATGAACCACAGTAGAATTGGGTATTTACCAAATTGTTTGATTCCTATCTGAGTATGCTACAAAATCTTTTAAAGGATAATCTTGTAACCCTTCTTGAAATTAGACCATTGCTCAACAAAAAACCATATCCTCAATGGTACGATGGTTCTAAATTCCATCAGTATCATTATGTGCTTGGACATGACATTGTGCATTGTATTCATCTTAGACATATAATATGAGATCATATATATAGTGGTATTATCTAGGTCGATGAACGAAAACAAAAAAAACTAACAAGTATGTTGATACAACCAACATTGAGCTCTAGATCTGCATTGATCCTTTCTTTTCTCATTTACCAAACTTCATCTTTGCATCATTAGATCTTGCTTTAAGTGGTGGCCCTTATGTCAACATGGTCACTATCACTTTGAGCTCACCCAATAACTACAGGACAAAGTGTTATGATATGTCTTTTACACCTCTAGATGCTCCTTATAGTGGGTAGCCTGCTCCTTTATGCATCTTGACTAAGATAAATGTCACACTGTTATAGGTGTGATGGTTGATCTTACATATCGAGTCAATGACATTACGGAGGGGGTTATATTTATCAATAATTTACATATAGCAAAAATATAACGAGTGTCATTCCTTTATTCAAATGCATGATAGGTTGTTTGTTCCTCTTCTGGGAAGTACAACCTTGACAATTCTCGTGGGACCCAAGGTAGTGTCAAGCACTTTTGTTGTCTTTCCCAAGTCAAACTTATTCCCTGTTAAGCTAAGTATCCCTTGATGATTGTCATGGAAGAGATCCCCTCAGTTGTTCATAAGTGTTTAAAGTTCCCTTGTGAAGGCACAATGCACATTGTCCAGGATACTAGATACCAGCCACAAGTTGCCCATGGGAGATTTTTGTTGGATCATTTTTGGTCTGCTCTAATTGGGTCGTTGCTTTCTCACAAAGACTTCTTATAAAAGGCCTACTATAAGACGAGAGATTTGGCATCTAATTTAGATCAACCTATGATTTATCTACCTCCTCTTGCATCAGTTTTTGCTCCTCCTTTATTGTTTGCCCTTGTGTTGTAGTGGTTTACATCTTCTACCCCTTCTTCATCACAGGCCAAAGATAGACCTTTTCCTCAGGGTATACCTCCTCGCTTGCCTAGGACTATGTAGCCCATACTTGTGTCTTTTGTTCTTACATTTCCATCTGGTATAGACAAAGGAAAGGCACCCATTTTGTTGACATCTACAACCCACCCTCCCTTTAAACCATTGATCCTTACTGATATCCCTCATCCTACTTGGCATGGTAGGGGTAGATGTTTACCTCAATCTCATCCATCACCTTTGGCTCTTGCATCATATCCTTCAAGGGTCCCCCCTATTCCTCTTACTACTCCTAGAGAAAATTGAGGAAGGGTGTTCGCAGTTGCACTCATAGAGCCTATAACAACAACACCTCTCGCCTCATTAGTTAGACCTTCTCCTTTGCTAGAAATGATGTTAGTGGCCTATCCTATGTGGATAAGGATGTTTATGAGCCTTCTCATACTTCTATACTTGGTCCCTATTTACATCAAAACTAGCTTATGTATGATCATAAGCATCGTTGACAAGTGATGGCTTGGGAATGTGAGGTTTCCTTGAAGGTTGAGGGTGAGTAATTGGTGTCTGGTCCTACTCTTTCTATTTTCATGCCTACTCCCACTCTCATTTTTCTCATTGCATTTGCATCCTCTCTATCTTTTGTGTTGTTTCCTATCACTTATGTAATAAAGGGTAGAAACTATCATTCAATCACCAATCATCTGTCTTACTCATAGGGTCTTTTGACTTATCAAACTTCAGAAATTATCCTTCTTCTTCAATTGGAATTGCAGGGTATGTAGATATCTTCTCCCTGCATCCAATTCCTAACCTAGCACATGAGGATGCTAGGACTATCTTTGAAGGGAAACAATGTCCTCTCCACCCTTTGCTACAGAACTTAAAACCACCATTAAAACTACCCTAACATTACCCATTCCACCTGGTATATCCTGCAACAAGGTGGAATGGTAGACATTCACATCTTAGACTCTCAACCTCGTAAACCACTTTATTTCAAACACTTCCTATCACAGAAATGACAGTAACTGCTAGCTTCCTTACTACTGAAACTCCAACATATTAAAAAATGAATGTTAATTCATAATACAATTAACTGTAATGGAACTCAACTCTGCAATAGACCATACAGGTCGAGCAAGCCAATGGAAAAATAATACCAAAAAATGTTTTAAGCAACGAAAAATGAATAGCTTCTATTTGTTCTTCCTTCAATCTTTCAATAGAAAAAATTAATACCATCACCAACCATTGTCTCATAGCTTTCGAGGCATTCAAAAACTTCATATTCTGGACAACAGTCATACCATGACTATTGGTGTTCCAGTTACAACTGATTAAGCATCTTTTCCTATTTTATTGTCATTCACATAAAAGTTAGACCTTACAAGACTTTATCATATAAACATGTTTGAGAAATACAAAATGGTCATCAGGAACCTTATTAAAAACCAAAGAAAACATCATGACCCCTAAAACTCCTAAGTCACAATTTCATAATTATACCAAAATTGCCAAGTTGGTGCTCCTGCACCATACACCCAGAGAGGAAAAAATTTCATCCTCTTGATGAAATGAGGTCTTCAACCTTGAATCCATGTTGGTTAATGTCTTCTTCATACATCCAGGTTGCATCCTCATTTGGTAGACCATTCCATTTGACCAAGTACTCTTTATACGCCTTCCTTCTTGTCCTCTTCACCACCTTGGAAACTAGGATAGCTTCAAGCTGCATAGGTTGATAAGGTAAAATATCTTTAATCCAATTCACATTAGCATCCTTAGGTTTGCTTGCTTCCTAACCTACAAAAGCAGATCCCCTAAAAGGGTATGATCAACTACATTAAAGATTGGTGAGATGGCAACTCCTCATGGGAGTTCAATTTCATATGCATTAAGACCGAACTAGTGTACTATTTAGCAAGGACCAATCTTTTTCATCATTAACTTGGTGTATTTTCCTTTGGGAAGCCTCCCCTTTCTGATATAAGAAAACACCACATCCCCAACCTTGTATTGGACATCTTTCTTTCTCAAATTTGCACTCTCCTTATACTTTCCCACACTCTTCTTTAAAGTCTCTCTGACCTACTCATGGATATCTATCATGGTTACAACAAAATATTCATCATGTACACTTATTTTGTTCAATCCACTTATGTCTCTCAACTCATAGACTCCCCTTTTATGCATTCCACAAACAACCTCAAATGGACTTTTACCAATACTACGGTTGATTGAGTCATTATAGGCATATTCAGCCCGTGACAAGAACAATTCCCAAGCTTCATTATGTTCCTTTGTCAAACATCTCAATAAATTGCCCAAAGATCTGTTCACAACCTCAATTTTCCCATCTGTTTGAGGATGGTAGGTAGAACTAAAAGTTAAATTAGTCCCTAGCTTCCTCCACAAGGTTCTCCAAAAATGGCCAATGAACTTGAGATCTCTATCTGATACTATAGACAATGGCAAAGCATGAATTCTCGCAATCTCTTTAAAGAACAAATGTGTAATATGAGAGGCATCTACTACTACATAAACAATATCAAACCCCCATAAAGTCCTTAGAACATCCAACACAAAATCCATACTTATTGACTCCCATGGTCTACTTGGTATGGGTAAAGGTTGATACAAACCGGCATTGGAACTTGAGCCCTTAGCCCTTTAACATATCATACAACTATCAACAACCTTTTTCATGTATCCAAGTGCAAATTTAGCCAATAGTAAAACCTCTTGACATGTTCCAAAGTTTTATCACAACCAAAATATCCCCCTAAAGTACCACAATGCTTTTCCTTCACCAATTTCTCCCTCATTGAGCATTTGGGCACACACAATTGAGCCCCTTTGAAGAGAAACCCATCTTGTATCACAAAATCCTCACAGTCATTATGAAATGAACCTTGAAATTGTTGGCATACATTAAAAGCATCACTGGAATCTACATCAGCAACATACATACTTCTAAAACTGTTTATTCCCACACTTTGGAGTTGCACTTCTTGTACTAGTCATGCTCTTCTACTCAATGCATCAGCTAATTTGTTGGCTTGACCCTTTTTATGTTTGATATTGAATGTATAAGCCTAAAGGTATTCTACCCATTTCATGTGTCTATGACTTAATTTCTCTTCGTTGTTAAGAAAAAACAAAGCATGATTATCAGTTAATACTACAAACTCCTTAGGTAGAAGATAATGTCTCCATTTTTTAAGTGCTTGGACCATGGCATAAAGCTCCAAATCATATGATGAATATTTCTTTTTGGCCTCATTAATTTTCACTGAAGAATGCAATTGGTTTTCCTTCCTGACTTAATACTGCCCCTATTGCAAACCCACTAGCATCACACTCAATAGTAAATACTTTACCCAAATCAGGAAGTGTAAGGATTGGCTATTGTGATACCTTTTCCTTCAAGAATTCAAAACTTTGATCTGCTTCCTTTTTCCATTGAAATCTGATCTTTTTCTCCCCCTTAATGGTGTCAATCATTGGTGCAACAATATGACTAAAATTTCTGATAAATTTCTGGTAAAAACTTGCCAAACCATGGAAACTCTTAACTTCTCCAATTGTCTTAGGTGTAGGCCAATTGATTATTGCATCCACTTTGGTGGGATCCATCTTCAAATTTCCTTCAGAGATCACAAATCCTAAATAGATAAGTTCCTCTTTCATCCACTCACAGTTCTTGAGATTGATCATTAGTCTTTCCTCATTCAATCTCCTCAACACCCTGTCCAAGTGTTCCAAGTGTTCTTCTATCTTGCTGTAGACTAAAATGTCATCCATGTATACTACTACAAACTTATTGATAAAATCCCTCAAGACCTCATTCATGACGCTCATGAATGTACTAGGGGCATTAGATAGCCCAAAGGGCGTCACTAACCATTCATAGAGGCCTTCATTGGTTTTGAATGTTGTTTTCCACTCATCACCTTCTCTTACCCTTATCTGATGATAACCACTCCTTAAATCTCTCTTTTAAAAGTGCCTTGCACCTGCTAGGTTGTCTGTGAGGTCTTCTATCCAAGGTATAGGAAATCTATACCTAATTGTGATTTTGTTCATATCCCCAGAGTTCATGCAAAGTCTCCACTTCCCATCCTTTTTGGGTGCCAAGACAGTTGGCACAACACATGGACTTAGGCTCTTTCTTAATAAACCTTTATCCAACAAATCCTACACCTAATTTTTGATCTCCTTATTTTGTTGAGGCATCATCTTATATACTGCCTTATTGGGCAAACTTGCACCAGGTATTAAGTCAATATGATGACTTACATCTTGGACTGGTGGCAAAGCATTTGGCAACTCCTCCACTACTATATTCTCACACTTGTCAAGTAGACCCTGCACTTCACTTGGGACTTCTTCCTAGTCACTAATTGCAGTATTGCATAGTGGATTAGCTACAATGGCATATCCACATTCTTCCTCTTCAAGGTCCTTCAAAAATTCCTTTTCCTTCACCACCATGACACTAGGCCCTTCATGAGTTGCACCCATATCTTCTTGCAGTGGTTCAAGGGTATAAGACACTCCATCCTTCTCAATAGCATGAATTTTTTTATGCCCATCATGTTGGGCTCTCCTATCAAATTGCCAAGGCCTTCCAAGAAGAAGGTGGCACACATCCATTGGAACAATATTACATAGAACTTTATCCTTGTAAGGACCCATATTAAATTCTACTCATGTCTGCTCATTCACAAGTACTTGTTGTCCCCTATTAAGCCATGATATCTTATAACGATTTTGATGAGGGATTCTCTTCAACTTAAGTTTTTGTACCATTTCTAAAGATACTATATTATCTATTGAACCTGAATCAACTATAACTTTGCATACCTTGCCTTGGGATTTGCAATTTCTTTGGAACAAAGCTTTCCTTTGAGGAGTCTCCTTGATGGTTGGTACTTTTATTAGAGTCCTTTTAATCATCAAAGATTCTCCTATCTCTGGAGTGACATGAATGGAATGAGATTTCACACTCCCTTCATCCTCCTCCCGCACTAATTGATTCCTCTTTTCCCCATTATAAGAACTTATGCCCACTTTATTAGGACACTTCCATGCTGGATGTCCAATTTGGTTGCAGTTATAGCACTTTCCTAAGAAAGTATTAGAACCCCTTCTTGGTCCATTGAATCTTCCTTTGACTTCCCGTCTCCTACCTCTAAAACTTCCACTTGAATCACCACTAAACTCTTGATTTATATTCTACTCACCTGGGTTCTTTTGTGGTCCTCTTCCACTATGATTTCCTCTGCCTCTAAAATTTCTTCCCCTACCTCTTCCTTATTGTTCTTGCTTCCTCTTAATCTTTTCTTCAGCCTTACAAGCGAGTTGATAACATTCTTCCATAGTTCTTGGTGTGGCCAAGCTCAATTCATCCCGTATGTTGAATCTCAACCCATTGAGATACCTTGCAATCTTCTCTACCTCATCTTCATGGTGTCCGGATCTCAAAGTCAGATTGTAGAATTCTTTAGTATAGGACATAACATCCATATCCCTCCATTTTCTTATCCCACTGACATGTTGCATACATAGGTTATGTCTAGGACAACATTGTTTGCTCCTCCTGCTTCATAGCCTCATCTTCATCGTAGTTTCTTTCACCTTCACAACAAACTAAGCAAAAGTTTGAGCAGGGCATCCTTCCTGAGTTTTATCATTGAAAATCGGCTCCGACAACCTTTTTGCTTGTTTATTTGCTTGTTTTAGTGTCTATTTATTTGTCTTCTTTTGTTTGCATTGTTCAAGAGGTTCCACCTTATTCAAAGTTTATCTCTACCCCTCTTCTAGAGGTCGGTAATGTGGTGATGTAGATTCTATTTCAATGCCTCAGGCTGAGTCACTGACCTCTTTAATAGAGGGGTATTTGTTTGACTCTTTAGAGGACAACTCAATGTTGTTTTTTATGTTCATATGATTGTTGACCCTTGTCTCTTACGAGCTTCAAGATGAGTGGAAGTTGCATCATCCTTGGCTCTTAATATTGGTGAGGCACCTTGGTAGCACCCTTGCAGTTGTCCCTCTTCGGTCTCATCCTCCCACCCCATATGATCAAGATTGGGAGGATGATAACTTGATGGTGGATAACCTCTAGGAGAATACTCATCTTATATTGTAGATTAGAGCATGCTCGTGTATGTTCCCCATGCTTGTTTTTATCTATTTTTTCCCCCCTAAAGGACCCAAGTTACTATGTAGCTACTTGGAAACAAGGGGTGATGAATGTGTTTATATGTTTGTGCTCTCTTGGAGGACCCAAGTGATGCAGAGGCTCAAGTCATGACTCAACAACTTGGAAACATTTCAATGCCCTTCACCAAACTCAACACAAGGCTTGTATCACAAATCTTCAAGCATCCCAACATCTCAAATACATAAGGACTTATCAAGAATCAGGTCCTAAACAACAACCATATCATACTTCACAAACTCAAAACTCCCCTTCAAAATGACTCATTGCCTTATGGCTACAAATGACAATTATGGTTTCTATTGTTCACTAGACCCCAGTAACTTCAAAGACTTCCTGTAGCAATTCAATACAACATCATTGCCCCTTGACAACCTTCAAGAATCAAAGATCTATCTACCATCATATCTTATATAGAATCAAATACTAACACAATATTTCAACACCTTAGCAACTCTCACAAACATTGCTTCCACACACTTCTTGTTCTGGCAGCGACATGAGCCTATACAAAAAAATGATAGTTCTCGAGAATGAGCCTGTTTGACCCCTCAAAAGGCCTTACTAATTTTTCTGGTAAAAATAAAGTTTTGTTGTAACATCATTATCCCCCCTCTCAATCAAGTTTCAGATCTTTACTCAACCATAAATAGTTGTACTAACACGTTGTCTAACTGCAAATTCTGGAAAATATTTTTTGAATAGGTTGCCTTCACAAAAATGATCATAACTTACTCATTCATCCATAAAAAATCGACGAAACTTGAAGAAAATTAAAGTCAAATCATGTAGCCAACAAATAAAAGTGGTTTCATACCAATACTAGGTCGTATATGCCCATACAACTTGCTGCAATGTGATTGTTCATGCCTTTATCAGTTTGATTTTTACTATGAACTGTAACAAACAATCTTTAATAACTTTCACAAAATTGATCATGAAGTAAATCTCTCAGGTCATATTGTAGATTGACTAGTTAAAGAACGTTTCTCCAATTTATAGCTAGATCTAACTATTAAAACAAATGTTATGAGGGTTTTACCAAAACAGGTAACCCTTGGTAGGGTTTTGGCAGTTTTCACCAAATTTGATATAACTTTGCTAAGACGCAATGAAATTAAATAAAACAAAGACCAAAATGCAGAAAATACATTTCCCTAACATGTCCAACATGTTTCCAAAGTAAATGAATCAGATTTAATAATGAAAAAATGCAATGGACCAAACTGTAACATTAGGGAAGGATAGTGTAAAAGCAAAAAATCTTCACATTTTATTAATCTCTTCCCTCAATACACACCAACCAACCATTATTCAACCTCCTTTACTCGCATATATAATAACTACATCAAAACCAACCCCCAAACCAACTCTGACTACTTTTTGAATGTTATGACCTTTAGATTACATCTTTTTGCAAATTTTGCAATTTTACTTTGTGACAACTTTGCAACTTTTATCGAACTTGACAACATGACCCCAGAACATGTCCTACTGATTCCAAATCACCTAATTACCCTTTAAACATGCTTAAATGACCTTATTACATCATCTCAACCCATATTGGGCATTATTACATGCTTTGACCAACTTTGACCTTGTCAAGATCTTATAGGTCACCAAGAGCATAATGGCTTTAATAGCCTTACAAAATGATTTGAATTGACTCCAAATAGTCCTTAGGAACTTACATAACTTTGACAAAACATTAAAAAAAATAAAAAAAAATAAAAATCCTTCATGGGCATCTAAACGAGTAGGTGCTCCTTCACCATCAAGTCACTCTAAAAGTGCTTGGAAATAGAGGATTATCTATTGTGACTATTAGAGTTATCTTTTATTAGCTAATAATCATTTATTTAATTATTAGTCTATTATACTCTATACTTCAACTAAACTTAGGAATCTTATAATTCTTTAGGGTTTTCACCTTTAGGGTTTCGAGTATCCTTTTATAAGGATTCTCTCTTTGTAATTTCATAACAATTGTAATTATTCAATTGCATTCTTGTTGCACAATAAATATGACTCCTCTTTTCTGGATCTTTGAATTCTAGCCTCCATAGCTTTTTTGCTTCTCTCCTTCTGTGGCAGGTTTGCATGCAAGTGATCCTTGGGAGTTGTAGAGTTAATTTTTCCTCAACTCCTATAGTGACCTTCCTCTATTCGTTAATCATCTTTCTTCTATTTGTTGTATCTTGATTTTTGGTATTTAGGGATGATGCAAAGAGTTGAGAGAATTTAGGTTTCTATCCATGTTGACCCAAAATTTATTTTATCTTTGTCTTCATGTGCCTTCTTCAGATCCAAAAATGCTCTCTTAGCATTATGCCTTTGTTGATGTTCTCTTGCAATGCGATTTTGTTGATTATGACTTCAAGATTTTGTAGAGGGAGGTTGTGGATCACTCAACATCAATTCCTTTTCTTTACTTTCTCTAGGTATGGAAGGAATCATAGAAGGTTGAGAGATAAGAGGTGTTACTCGTTTACCTCTTTATACTTTATAGGATTATGGAGGTAGAATCACAACATATTTAGGAAGACTATTAAGAGTAGGGATGATTCCAAATGTAGGATGTGTTTCACTTATTACCTATGGGGTAGGAAGAGCTACTTGTATATCCATAGAAGATGAAGGATACTTAGGGTTAACAATAAAATCAAATCTTAATAGATTACTTTAGGATAAGTTATCTATCCTATTGGCTTAAAAATTTTGATAAGAGAGGAATAGGATATCTTGATGAGGTTTAAGTGATTGAGGTTTTGAGGCTAAAAGTAATCAATGGTAAAGTTTCCAAAATTATCTAAGGGCTAAATAAGAATATGATGTATAGTTATGACTTGTCCTTTGTAGGGGAATTTCAAACACTTATGGATTTTGGAAGGGTCTACCTTCATGGATGTGAGACAAGGATGACCCAACTTCACATGAAATTGGTTTCAAGAAGGAACAATGGTAAAAGGAGCATTCAAGAACTTAGAGCCATATTCAATGGGATAGGTGATGGAACCCACGGCGGGACACATGAAACTATCATGCACCTTGATGAAGACATCGTATTTATGATACATGTCTTCATATAGTTCATGTGTGTAGATATATTCTTTGGTAATTGCATTCACCATACACACTGGATCAATAAGAACTTCAAAAGAGAGTTTTACTTTGATTTTCAAAATAATGTATAATGGACTGTAAGGTGCATTTATGATATCACTCAAGGAAAATGTGATATTGGGTTCATGATTAGGTTGAGGTTTCTCTCGATCTATCAAATTCACAATGTTTTTTTGGTCAAGTAAGTCATCATTGGTTGTATGCCTATCATCTTTAAGCTCAACAACATTCGTGAAATGGAAGGCAAAGGATTAGTAAAGATTCCCAAGTTTTGATTGGGTGGTGCTACAAATTTATTCCCTTTATCATTCACCCCATCCACCATAATAACATGTGAGTCAACAAGGTCTTGAATTTTATTTTTTAAAATATATACATTTCTTTGTGTCATGTCTGGGTTGACAATGATATTGACAAAATAATTTTGAGTTAAAGGAAGGAGGTAAAGGTTTTGAGGTATCTATGGGATGGATAGTGAGAACCTTCTTCAAGTTGTTGTTAATAATTTTAAACATAATGGTATGCAAGGAATCAAAAAGTGGTGTGAATTTGTGATCCTTGAATGGTTTAAAAAGAAAGTGAGATACAATAGGGGGTGTTGTGGTTGCAACTTGAGTATCGATGTTGGAAGAATTATTGTTGGCGATCTTAATGAAGTTTTTGTTTTGTTTTCTAAATCCTTGGTAAGTTTGATGAGCATTTTTAGACTTATCAAATGGAGCCAAATATGAAGAACCTTCATATTGACTAAGTTGAACTTGATATTCATGACGTGTTGTGCACAAGTGTGTGAAAGATGGGAATCTCAAAAGAAAAATATTTTCTCTAGTATGTGGTTGCAAATTCTAAATAAAAATTCTTTGAATATTAGCATCAAGGAGAATATAAAAAAATTGTGAATACAAATGATGATATCTACTAGTGAAATCATACACATTTTCCTTAGCACCTTATTTACAATGAAACAAATTAGTCAATATAATTTGTAGCCCAATGTTGTTTTGAAAATGTTGTGAGAATCTATCCACTAACAATTGAAAATCAATAATTGAATTATCAGGGAAGAAGTAAAAACATTCCAAATTAGTTTCTCTTAATGATTGAGGGAAGAGTTTTGTAAGAAGTTTTTGGTCAAAGAAGTCAATGCATAAAGCATACAATATTTTCACATGAGTATGGGGGTCACCTTTTTCATTGTATTTCTCAATTCAATGGACCTCAATGTTTTGTGGGATTGGATTTGAAGGATCCCAATGGAAAGTGAGCTACTTGTGATGTATGAAGGAATAATGGATCACAATTGGTTTATGTTGGCCAAATGTTGTTGTAAGGATGATTTTATTAAAATAAATGGTTTGTGGTGGTATCAATGGGCAAATTGGTTTGTGAAAAGTTATAATGTGATGGATGATTTGATGGTATATTACACTAAGTAAGTGAAACATTGTGGTGAGTGGGATGAGGAGATGATTAATGCATGTTTTGAGAAAAGAAAGGGAGATTGGTTGAAGGTAGGACATAAGAATATTGATTGGTAGGACTAACCCTATCACTAACATGTATATTTACCATTTTTAGTAGTAGCCATGATAGATAATGCATAGGTAATAACATTGGATAGTATTGTGGGCACATGCATTGATATCTCAACTTGGGTTGGAGGAGAGAATTATTCAGGCACTTCCACACAACTAGCTAACTTCATAGTGTTTTCATCCACTATGTGAGCTATGCTATTTATAAATTCCATATCATGTTTTTCACCTTGAAAGAAATTCCTTAAACTCTCAATTAAGGGGGTCATCTTTCCAACCAAGTTCTCTTGACTCACAAATTCTTCAATATTTTCCAATTACTTGTCAATCTTCACCAATTATTCATTAGACACTTGTATTGAAGGGTCATTTTCATCATGAGAAGCATGAGAGGAGGGATTCTTGGTAATGCTAGGCAAGATAGGTACTAGATTAAGATAAGATGACTCTCCCGAGCTCTTAGGTGGGAATAAGGTAACATTCAACTTAGGTTCAACAATACTCTAGTATTTAAACCATAAGAAGCCATAAGTATATAACTTCTTCTTACATGAATATTGGATTTGGAATAATGGGTTATGAAACTCATAAACAAGTACAAGCTCCAACAACAAATAATTGCTCCTAGGAAATAAAGAAGGAAAGATAATTTAGGAAAAGTTAGATGAATTGGTTTATGCTTGCAATGCTTTCAATTATTTAAAACAATGTATTACAATTATGAATAATAATACACCAAACTAAATTTTTTTATTTAATGATAGAAATGAAGCAATTGAATATTAAAGTGATCAAACTATGTGATATAGCAATGAAATGATTAATTTATAGCCAGTTTAAGCAATATAAGATATCAAAATAATGATTGATTAATGAATGAATACAAGCACATCAAAGATTAATTTCAGAAATTAATCTCTCTAAATTTGAACATCTAAACCAAATCAAACTCTAACCCTAACACTAAAGCAAATTTAACCTTAAGCTAAGTTACCTAATTGAACACTAAACCAAATCAAACCCTAACACATTAAATTATGGTTAGTAAATTTTAATATCAACCCTAAATATAATTCTAAATCTAATCTCAATCCTAGCACTAAAATAAATTGAATCCCAATTGTAACTTTAAACAAATTGAACCCTAACCACAACCCTATACCGAAATGAACCCTAACACTAATCCTAAACCAATTTGAATCCTAACTCTTAAACAAATTATTAATATTAACAATAACACAGAACCAAATTGAACCCTAATCCTAACACTCAAACAAATTGAACCCTAATCTCAAATCAAATTCAACCTTAACCCTAAACCTAATTCAAAACAAAACCAAATTGAATCCTAACTCCAAACCAAATTGTACCTTGAACCTAACACTAAACTAAAACTCCAAACCTAAACTAAATTGAACCCTAACCCTAATCTTGAAAGTACTAAACTTAATTGAATGCTAACCCACATTACATTAGTGTTAGTTTTATAATATTAACCCTAGCTATAATTCTATATCTAATCTTGACCATAAAACTAAATTAAATTGAACCCTAACCATAATCATAACCCAAATTGAACCCAAATCTTAAACCAAATTGAACATGAACTTTAACACTCAACCAAATCATACCCTAATTCTTACACTAAACCTAATCGAAACCAAACTCTAAACCAAAACAAATCCTAACCCTAACTCTAAACGAAATAAAATCTTAACCCTAACACTAGGCCAAATTTAACCCTAACCCAA